>NC_092157.1:8579237-8879237 GCF_045791955.1 Oncorhynchus clarkii lewisi
TTGGTGTTTATATGTGCGTACAATTGTTTGTTCAGATGAACGTGGTACCTTCAGGCATTTGGAAATTGAACCAGACTGGTGGATGTCCACATTTTTTTCTGAAATCTTGGCTGATTTCTTTTGATTTTCCCATGATGTCAAGCAAAGAGGCACTGAGTTTGAAGGTAGGCCTTGAAATACATCCACAGGTACACCTCCAATTGACTCAAATGATGTTAATCAGAAGCTTCTAAAGCCATGACATCATTTTCTGGAATTTTCCAAGCTGTTTAAAGGCACAGTCAACTTAGTGTATGTAAACCTCTGACCCACTGGAATTGTGATACAGTGAATTATAAGTGAAATAATCTGTCTGTAAACAATTGTTGGAAAAACGACTTGTGTCATGCACAAAGTAGATATCCTAACCGACTTGCCAAAACTATAGTTTGTTAACAAGGAATTTGTGGAGTGAATGAAAAATGAGTTTTAATGACCCCAACCTATCTGTATGTAAACTTCTGACTCCAACTGTATAAACTGAAAATAGATAATATTGTTATTCTGGTAACTGCACAAAAGATTAAGATAAACAGTATCTAGTAGATGTTAACACCATTCTGCCGTCATGTAGACTTACTGCACCAACTTCCTGTCTTGTATCATACCACTGTCTCTCCAACTAACTGTGTCTTCTCTCCTCAGTCATCATTTACTTTATATGGTCTTAAACTGCCTTCAGTGAGCTAGTTGAACTCAGCAGTTCCTCTATACTGGAACCCATTAAACAGATGCTCTGTGAACTCAACACTCAAAATAAATGGTCCAAAATAAACAGTAGCCTGCATCATCATATCACCACTATAGTAACAGTTAAACACTTTTAATTCCAGCAAATTCTACAAATATGCAGATAATCAAAGAGTACACAATTATAAATGTAACAAAAGTACCAATAGAAACAGATACACAATGACAATACTGTACATAAAAACACTTAATACACATTGGAAAAATAATTAACATGCACTTATTTTATTCACTTGTGCATAAAGCCCATCTAGGTTGTTAAGTGGTGGTTCCTGGGCCCTACTCCCGGTCACATTGACTTCAGCGTATTCACTCTCCTGTCCCTGCATCCTGTCCTGGGCTGCAGCTGGGGTCTCTTTGGTCTGTAGTTTGGAGAAGTCTATGTCACCGTATTGGATCTCTTCAGGCTGGTCTTCTGCAGGTTCCTCTGGTTCCTCTCTGGCTGTGGCCTGGTTAGTACACACTGTCCCAACCGGGGAGTTCTGTGGAGAGAACACAGAGAGAGGAACAGGTGTAAAGCTCTAAGCTCAGTAATGTGTAAAACTCTAAGGTCAGCAGGTTACACAACACATACTGAGGGGATGTCAATGAAAATGTCAATTCAACTGACAGGTGTAAAGACAGTAAACACTGTCAAAGTCCAACAGCCATTCTGTTATCATTCCATGTCATTACAGGATGTGGCATTGCTATCGATGTGGTCATCTCCCCCTAAACTTGCTCTGAAATTATGTTAACCTCATGGCTTTAAATAGTTTCAGCATTAATTCAGTACTTCCTTAGATACACTTTGTAGATTGTTTTGAAAGTTGAGCCTTATTCCCACCTGTCCCTGTGGACTGTCTGTCCTTTCAAGTCCATCGTGGAGCCTCGAGTTTCTCCTCCTGGAAGACATTTAGAAAGGTATTCTGAATGCACTGAGAGGGTTTTCATATGCAAAACACAAACACAGCAGAAATAATAGTTTTCTATTGATGTCAGGAATAGTTGTTACCATCCAATAACACTGATCAGGCTGATAAGCAAAAGGACCCCCAAAGTTCCTGCTGCAATCCCAAAAACCATTGTGTTAACAGTCTCTTCTTGCCCTGAAAATGCAGCACATATTAGGTCATTTCTCACATAAAGATCTGCAATGTACACTACATGACCGAAAGTATGTGGACACCTGCTCATCGAACATCTCATTCCAAAATCATGGGCATTAATGTCAATGTCATTAAATAGCTGAATCCACGCATTTGAAGGGGTGTCCACATACTTTTGAATATATTGAGTATAAGTAACCTAAGATTGTGCCCTACGTGCCCATTTTACCTTTAATTAACATCTTCACGATCGGACTTAAAATGACATACCCAAATCTAACTGCCTGTAGCTCAGGATCTGATGCAAGGATATGTATATTCTTGATACCACTTGAAAGGAACCACTTTGAAGTTGGTGGAAATGTGAGGGAAAGGGAAAGGGAGAGGGGGATAAGTAGCCAGTTGTCCTACTGAATGTATTCAACAGTAACCTCTCTTCCGCATTTAACCCAACCCCTCTGAATCAGAGAGGTGAGGGGGGCTGCCATAATCGACATCCACGTCTTCGGTGCCCGGGGAACAGTGAGTTAACTGCCTTGCTCAGGGCCACTGATTTTTACTTTGTCAGCTCGGGGATTCGATCCAGCAACCTTCCGGTTACTGGCCCTAACGCTCTAACCACTAGGCTAGTAAAAGATAAAACAAAGGAAAAATATGCGTTTTTTTATTTTTTCATTATCTTTGAAATGTAAGCGAAAGGCCACAATGTATTATTCCAGTTTAGTCACAATTTAGATTTTGGCCACTAGATGGCAGAGTTTTAGACTGATCCTATGAACCATTGCATTTCTGTTCAAAATGTTGTATCAAGTCTGCCCAACTATGCCTAATTGGTCAATATATGCATTTTCAAGTACATAACTGTGCACTCTCCTCTAACAATAACATGATAAGTTTTCACTCTAACAGCTACTGTAAATTAGACAGTGCAGTTACAGTGGTTCCTCCTTTAAAAGTTGTGAGAATTAGAGGTACCCAGCATCACAGCTTCATTGCTCCAGACCACCGCAAGGGGGAGTTAGAGCACTCAATATGCATTTGGGTCCCAAGGTTTTTATATGACCAATCATATCAAGTGGTTCCCAATGACGAATTTGATGTGAGCCACCCATCCCTGGTGACTTTCTTCAGCAAAGATAGCTGACAAAAAAAAAGCAAATTTAAGTAATTATAACGTCATAACGAGTCAAGCAAAAATGTACAATTGAGAGGAATGTGTTAGTTAATGTAGATTGTACATATTTTTATTGTACAACTTTCGAAAATAGCTATTTAGCAAGTTTTTTTCAGTCATATCCAATACCAGGTGTATCAAACTCCATTCTTTGAATGATGCTGTGTCTACATGTATGTATTACAGATATACACTTCAACAGTGTTTACCACTCCTGCTCCTGGGACATCAATGATTACACACTGTAACTATGCAAGATACTGGAAACATGATTTAAGTAAAGGCTGATTTCTAATTCATATATACAGAATAAAAAACAGTACATCCTGCCAGCACGCCCACAAGCGAGCCACTCAGGTGGAGAATGAGGCGTGGAAGAGAGAGTGGAACGAGATTGGAGGCTATTTGCTCTGAGACCGGCATAATAATGTAATGAAACAAGCAGGGAGCAGGTTTTGAACCTTCAACATTCTAGCCTGAAATCCAGCACGCTATCGACTGTGCCCAAATATATTAATTGGGGTTGGGGTCGATTGTGGCTAAAAACACTTTATCAATTGGAATCTTTAACGTGTGGAAAGGGGGAGTATTATTCATAGTTTTTCACAAGCATAGCAGGATGTGCTATTAGCCGAACAATAGACTATTCAACCTTTTCTAAATAAATGTTGAATAGCCGAGCTAGGTGTGAAACCCCCCTCCCCAACTTGAGCTAGGTGTGAACCTCCCCCTCCCTTCTCCCCAACTTTCAAAAAATAATCTACCTACACACGTATCTACCTACACACGGTTAATGTTCTGAATTAAAAATAATAATAATTATATATAATAATTATATATATATATATATATATATATATATATATATACAGTGCATTGCAAAAGTATTTGGCCCCCTTGAACTTTGCGACCTTTTGCCACATTTCAGGCTTCAAACATAAAGATATAAAACTGTATTTTTTTGTGAAGAATCAACAACAAGTGGGACACAATCATGAAGTGGAACGACATTTATTGGATATTTCAAACTTTTTTAACAAATCAAAAACTGAAAAATTGGGCGTGCAAAATTATTCGGCCCCCCTTAAGTTAATACTTTGTAGCGCCACCTTTTGCTGCGATTACAGCTGTAAGTCGCTCGGGGTATGTCTCTATCAGTTTTGCACATCGAGAGACTGACATTTTTTCCCATTCCTCCTTGCAAAACAGCTAGAGCTCAGTGAGGTTGGATGGAGAGCATTTGTGAACAGCAGTTTTCAGTTCTTTCCACAGATTCTCGATTGGATTCAGGTCTGGACTTTGACTTGGCCATTCTAACACCTGGATATATTTATTTTTGAACCATTCCATTGTAGATTTTGCTTTATGTTTTGGATCATTGTCTTGTTGGAAGACAAATCTCCGTCCCAGTCTCAGGTCTTTTGCAGACTCCATCAGGTTTTCTTCCAGAATGGTCCTGTATTTGGCTCCATCCATCTTCCCATCAATTTTAACCATCTTCCCTGTCCCTGCTGAAGAAAAGCAGGCCCAAACCATGATGCTGCCACCACCATGTTTGACAGTGGGGATGGTATGTTCAGGGTGATGAGCTGTGTTGCTTTTACGCCAAACATAACGTTTTGCATTGTTGCCAAAAAGTTCAATTTTGGTTTCATCTGACCAGAGCACCTTCTTCCACATGTTTGGTGTGCCTCCCAGGTGGCTTGTGGCAAACTTTAAACAACACTTTTTATGGATATCTTTAAGAAATGGCTTTCTTCTTGCCACCCACCTCAGCTGTAGATCTCTGCAGTTCATCCAGAGTGATCATGGGCCTCTTGGCTGCATCTCTGATCAATCTTCTCCTTGTATGAGCTGAAAGTTTAGAGGGACGGCCAGGTCTTGGTAGATTTGCAGTGGTCTGATACTCCTTCCATTTCAATATTATCGCTTGCACAGTGCTCCTTGGGATGTTTAAAGCTTGGGAAATCTTTTTGTATCCAAATCCGGCATTAAACTTCTTCACAACAGTATCTCGGACCTGCCTGGTGTGTTCCTTGTTCTTCATGATGCTCTCTGCGCTTTTAACGGACCTCTGAGACTATCACAGTGCAGGTGCATTTATACGGAGACTTGATTACACACAGGTGGATTGTATTTATCATCATTAGTCATTTAGGTCAACATTGGATCATTTAGAGATCCTCACTGAACTTCTGGAGAGAGTTTGCTGCACTGAAAGTAAAGGGGCTGAATAATTTTGCACGCTCAATTTTTCAGTTTTTGATTTGTTAAAAAAGTTTGAAATATCCAATAAATGTCGTTCCACTTCATGATTGTGTCCAATTTGTTGTTGATTCTTCACAAAAAAATACAGTTTTATATCTTTATGTTTGAAGCCTGAAATGTGGCAAAAGGTCGCAAAGTTCAAGGGGGCCGAATACTTTCGCAAGGCACTGTATATATATATTGGTCATGGCTCCCGAGTAGCGCAGCGTTCTAAGGCACTGCATCTCGTTGCAAGAGGCTTTACTACAGTCCCTGGTTCGAATTCAGGCTGTATCACATCTGACCGTAATTGGGAGTGCCATAGGGTGGTGCACAAGTGGCCCAGCGTCATCTGGGTTTGGCTGTATACTGTATACCTACCATATGCGAAATGAGTCTCACTAGTGTTAAGTAATGTTCTGTTAAACATTGTGACGGTCTTATATATTTCAAGAGCATATTGAAGTTAGAAACAAAAGCCTACAACTATTTTAGCACCGTTTCGCGTGGCCCTGAGACAAGCGTGGGGACTGGTCTTGATGAATCAATGAGATTTTTTCCCCCACTTAATGTCCGTTTGGGTATTGGTTAGACAAGAATTAGAAAATGAGTGTGCAGAAATGGTATGCTCTTAGTGTAACCTTTATAGGCAAGTCAGTTAAGAACAAATTATTATTTACACGGACAGCCTACTCCTTCCTCCCCGTAGGGGAATTGAACCCGGTGTCCCACCTGCCCTGCGGGAATTCTTTAGCTAAATAGCCCAGTACTGTACTGCCGACCATCACGTTGTACAGCACCATATTTTCCGTTCCATACTAATGGAAACCCAGAGGGTTTTTCGTTTTTTATTGGAATAGAAAAACCATAATATTAATAAAAATAATTAAGCAAGTACCAGTCAAAAGTTTGGACACACCTACTCATTCCAAGATAAAAAAAACAAACTATTTTCTACATTGTAGAATAATAGTGAAGACATCACAACTATGAAATAACACATATGGAACCAGTTAAGTTAAGAACAAATTCTTATTTACAAGACAGTCTACGCCTTCCTCCCTGTCAGGGATTTGAACCCCCGTCTCCTGTATGCTCCGCATTCTGTAGTAAAGACATGGCCTGCTCTCCCTTATGTAAGGAATTAGGCACTTTCCCATGTTTGCTACAGTATGTATTGTAGACTGCACAGTAGCCTAATAAACAAATGCAGCTGGCTCATATCTTCAAAATGCTTTAAATTTTTTATTATCCAAATGTAGAAGCATATACTGTACGGTACTGTATTTCTTCATCAGGATCTTTATGCTTTCGTTAATAAAATAATAATAAAAATACTCTTTCAAAATGCAGATGTTGATTTAGTTATGGATCCATAATGAATTACTGTGGGAATAAATATCACTGATTTACAGAAATATTGGAACAAAGTTGTCTAATGAAAGCAAACTATTTAGAATCCTCCAATCCTCATGCTGTAGCCTACATCTGACCGTCATGTTGTACAGCGCCATATTTTACATTCCATCCAAACGGAAACCCTGAGGGTTTCGTTTTTTCATTTTTCTCGGAATAGAACACCAAAATAATAATCAAATTAATTAAGCCAAATGTCTTAAAATTAATCCAATTTACAATGTTATTACAAAAAAGGTTTTAAATTCTCTGGTAACGGAAGACAATCAAATGTTTCTCAAAGATGCCCTCTGGTGGTCAAACTAGCAATAACTTGCATTAACAGAAAAAAAATGGCTGACAAATAGATAACGTACCACAGAATGCTGCAGCAGGCAGCAAGGTGTGCCTCAGCATGACGTAACTTTTAAAGGAGGAACTACTGTAGATTAACAAGAATTTAAGCTTTCTGCCCATATAAGACATGTCTACGTCCTAGAAAATGTTCTTGTTACTTACAACCTCATGCTAATCACATCAGCGCACGTTAGCTCAAATCAAATCAAATTTATTTATATAGCCTTTGTACATCAGCTGATATCTCAAAGTGCTGTACAGAAACCCAGCCTAAAACCCCAAACAGCAAGCAATGCAGGTGTAGAAGCACGGTGGCTAGGAAAAACTCCCTAGAAAGGCCAAAACCTAGGAAGAAACCTAGAGAGGAACAAGGCTATGTGGGGTGGCCAGTCCTCTTCTGGCTGTGCCAGGTGGAGATTATAACATAACATGGCCAAGATGTTCAAATGTTCATAGATGACCAGCATGGTCAAATAATAATAATCACAGGCAGAACAGTTGAAACTGGAGCAGCAGCACGGCCAGGTGGACTGGGGACAGCCGTCCCGTGGGGGGTACCGATCACATAGAGGATAAGAAATTATTTTGGAAGTAGGTTAGGATTACAGAACGGCACCTGATAGCATATGATAGCAAAAAACAGAAACCTTTTCTATCAGCCCCATGGCAAAATGTGTTTAATTGCAGGAAAGTAAGCTCAGGATCCCAAATGCGGTCGTCCAACACTGGATAGGAGAGCATTTCCCCAACCCTAACACTTTTACCTAACCTTAACCTCAGTCTCCTAACCTACAGCATAAGTTCTCGTAAACTCCTATGAAAAAGTAAATTCCATATCGAAGTGACGTGAAAAGTTTGTCTCTGTGGCATCCAGCCCAAAAGGCTCTTCTTGGCAAATAGACTTCAAAGAGGAAGTTGGTATAGGAGAAGTTGAGTGGTGTGTAAGAATCACTCAGATAAAATTACAGTTACTCTGTTTCATACCAAGTCTGTTTTTCATGTTGAAACATAATGTGACAACCATATGTTTTGTATCAAACTCGAATTTAATACATTTAACTCTTGAATAAATGAATAGTGGATTTTGGTTCATGATTTAACTATATGTTTAAATCAAACACACATTCCCATTCAAGCCTGTGAGATAGAGGAGAGGGAGATGGTTATAATGCCAAACGTTTCCTTTGTTGTATTATATCAATTTATTGGGGGCAGACTTAGTGATTCGGGGGCCCGTTTCTGAATGCTGCTGACCTGTCCTACCGTGAGAAAGGGACATTAAATACAGTAGTATTCTTTAAAACTGATTTCTCATTCAGTTATTAGGAAGTACGTCACTGTTGAGATGTGAGATGTGCCACATGAATTTCATCACTTTGGTTTGTCAGACCTCACTATGTGTGTGACAGTTTCTGCTGTAGACAGTTTACGTTACCGTCTAAGGCAAGTATCGACTTCTTCACTATATTTTCTGTTCATTTTAATGTTCAAAATAAATTAAAGGAGATTAATTCTGAGTAATGAGATTCAATATGTTCTAATGTACTGCTGTTTGTTCATGTATTAGCTTCACAACTGAAGGATATCGTGTATTTGATATGGGGATGGTTTAATGTGTTGTGTGAGTTAAGTTACTCCACCAGTAAGTGTATGTTTGTACTGTTTCAGGTGATCAGTAGTGTGTGAGTTCTCACATGGCTTGTCCTGAGAACATGTTTTTTCTCATTGGCCTCTTTATGTCAGGTGAGTCTTCCACACAACAACAACTAGTTATGAATCAGAGATAAAGGAATAACCACAAGACATTATATTTTATGGGATGTGCTATATTCCAGCTTTTTAATTGTGTAGAAAAGTGTACAGTTAATTCCTGATTAGTGTATTTAATAGTCTGGATTTAAACTGCCGTGAAAAAGTTTTCGAATATTTTCATATATTCAATCAATAGATGATATTAGATAAATGGAACCTGAGTGAACAAATAACACAACATTTACATACTTATTTAATTTATTTCTTAAACAAAGTTATGCTCCCCTACACTAAATAACTGTCTGTGCCTCCTTCAGTTGAAATGACAACCAACCATACATTCCCTGTAATTGTTGATCAGTCTCTCACATTGTTGTTGAGGAATTTTGGCAAACTGTCCCATGCAGATCTGCTTTAACTCAGTGACATTCAAGGGTTTTCAAGCATGAACTGCTCGTTTCAAGTCCTGGCACAATATCTCATTTGGGATTAGGTCTGGACATTGAGTAGGCCATTCCAAAACTTTAAATTTGTTGCTTTTAATCCCTTTTCATGCATACTTGATTGTGTGTTTTGGAATGGTGGCACAACCAGTTATTGAGAGTAAGGGGGCAATTACTTTTTCACACAGGGGTATTGGGTGTTGCATAACTTTGTTAATGAAAGAAAATAAATAACTATAAAAGAAGTTTATAAACTCAAGTTCCCTTTATCTAATATTAGGTTTTGGTTGAAGATCTGATAACAGTAAAAAAATAAGTAAAAATAGAGAACCATAAAGGGGAAATACTTTTTCATGTCCCTGTATGTTCATGTGAAACCGACATCAGTGTGCAGTTAACAGTATATCTTCCACCACTGTCCCTATCACCACTCCTTGACAACATACCTACCAATTGAAAAATCACCTGTACATAGAAATAAGTTAATATTATGTGAGCGGACCAAGTCATTTGGTGTCACTCTAAAACAGAAAGGTGGAATAAACAAGTCAGGAGTAGGTTTTCTTGGTTGAACGCAGTTCTCTATTGAGAGATTTCTGACAATACCAACACAATCAATGAGAATCTCCCAAGGAACAACATACATCTTCTTTAGATGAAATACAAGACGATTATCTTTAAACTACAACAACAATCACAGATTTGTCACTGTCTTAATGGCTCTTCTTTGGCTAGCTCCCTTCTCTTGGTAGCCATTCTACACAGAGGGTTTGTCTCTCCTCTCCCTGCTGGTTCCATCCTCTCTCTTATAGGGGAAAGAGATATGTCATTAGTACCGTAAGCTGTGCTTAATTACCTCTGGTTACCTTGTCTCAACATGCTTTGTTGGGCTACTATCCGTGAGCCCAGCCTGCCCTCTGGTGGTCCTTCCACAACTATTATTATTGGGAGAGACTGTAACAGTGATGGGTATAAACTCTGGATCATTGATTCTATGTAACGACCAATGAGAGACTATGAAACCACCGGCCTCTATATATGGTCAAAGTCAATATTAAGACAGTAGGGGTAAATGTTTTTAAATACCTCCTCTCCTTGGTAGGCCAACATGCTCAATGTGTGTGTATATGCGTGTGTTTTTGAGTGAGGAGATGGGATGGTTAGCTTCAACAAAGTGAGCTGCTACTGGATAGTCAGTGTTATTACACCTGATTGAGCTGCGGTGGTTGTCACGCCCTGACCTTAGAGAGCTTTTTATGTCTCTATTTTGGTTTTGTCAGGGTGTGATTTGGGTGGGCATTCTATGTTCCTTTCTCTATGTTTTGTATTTCTTTGTTTTGGCTGACTATCATTGTCTCTGATTGGGAACCATACTTAGGTAGCTTTTTCCCACCTATGTTTTGTGGGTAGTTGTTTTCTGTTTAGTGTTTTCTGCACCTGACAGGACTGTTTCAGTTTGCACTTTGGTCTTTTTGTTTCAGTGTTCAGTTAAATAAAGGTCATGAACTCTTACCACGCTGCTCTTTGGTCCGATTCCTCCTCATCAGACGACGACACACGTTACAGTGGTCAGCTATGCATTGTTTTAATTGTCTTTTCGGTTGTCCTACGTAGGCTTTTCCACATGAACATGTGATGAGACAGATTACTCCCTATATCTTGCAAGAGATGATACCCCTAACAGGGATTTTTCCACCTGTATGTGGGTGTCTGAAGAAGGATGTTTGTGTTGTGCTATTGCACTGTGAGCATGAGTCACATTGGTATTTCCAATTTGGATTGTGTGTCAAGAGTGTCTGAGTGGGCTCAGGGGCCAGGTCAGATCTCACTAAGCTATCCTCAATATTGTGACCACACTTATAGACCACCAGTGGGGGATCCTTGAAGAGGTTTGCCATTCTATAGTCTGACTGCAGAATATGCCAGTGCTTTTCAGGATTGCTTTCATTTTCTCTGAACACTTGGTGTACTTAGTGCAAAATATTTGTTTATCTTCTTTGGTTTACTTTTTAGCAATTCTTCTCGTAGTTTTTGAGATTTTAATCTTTGCATCATCAGGGATTTTTTACATGTAGCCTCTGATTTTGAAATTATTTTTCAATTTCTAAGCATTGCTGTCAAAATCTGAATTTTGGCCACAGATTAGTTTAACCCTGCATAACTGGCTTTATGGTATACCATTCCTGAGGGGAAGGGGATGCATAATATCTCCACGTAGCAGGTTGAGGTCTGTTGGCTTTGTGTACAAATCTATATGTAATGCATCATTCTCTTTGATGATCCATAAGTCCAGGCAGTTTATTTTTCTCTCAGCAGTCTGCATGGTGAATTTGAGCTATTCAGAGCTCTCGCTTAGCAGAGTTTGGAATTAATTTAGTTCCTGCTGACTTCCTTCCCAGAGCACAGACATCATCTATGTATCTCTTCCATGAGAGGATTTTAGAAACTAGGGAGTGTCTCTGTTTTGTAAGTGGTTCCTCAAATTGTTCCACATACAGGTTCACATAGTTGGGGGCAAAGGAAAATAGGAAAAAGGAAAAACTCTGACTCAAAGATGAAGCAGCTATTGGATAATACCAATTTAGTGAGTTTAAAGATGCAATCATTGGCTGGAGAGACGGCAGTGTCTCTCTACTGAAGGAAGTGTTGCAGGTCACAAAATATAATTTAAACGTCTGCATTAAGGTGTCTGTAATAGAATATACTTGTCTAAAACGAATATAGACATTAATAAATGCATTTCTATAGCTTCCAACATCTGTTTTACACTGGAGGAGGAGTAACAAGATGGCTGTGCAGTTGCCTCCAAACAGAGGCCCCTGTCAGTCATCTAGGGTTAATACATATCATTGGACTGAACTGATAATACATCAGAACCTCCCTGATGTTGTATTTTATGTTGCAGGTGTTTTGGCCTGTTTTGGTCAACGAAATTTGATCACCACAATGCCAGATAGACTGGATGTACTGACGGGCTCCTGTGTGCAAATCCCATGTTCATTTGATATTGATGACCCACAGAAAACATTTAACAGCGCAATACTACCCTCTGGAGTGTGGATTAAAGGAAACCAATACTTTGGTGAGCGTCCGGACAGAGTGATATTTAACAGTAGTGAGACGGTCAACAGATATCAAGGGGAGATAACTGGAAACATGTCCCAGAAGAACTGCACCACAGTCTTCTTCAATGTAACCACCAATTACTCTGATATATACTTCTTCAGGATTGAGAGTCAACCATTCCGTGCAACAGACACTGAAAAGTCTGTTAAAATAGTTGTCAGTGGTAAGAGACAATTTAACTGTTTACCAACTATTTTTCCCAGTTTAGATTCCTTGCATCAAAGATAAGAGTAGAACAAGCGGACAGTTTAACTATGAGGGTAAAATATATTTATCTGCAATGTATTACAGATTTTCCTTCCAGTCCCATCATTACTGTCTCAGGTGAGGTGAAGGAAGGGACCCCTGTCAGTTTGAACTGCTCAGCTGTTGCGCCCTGTCCCGAACACCCCCCTGAGCTGACATGGACTCTTCCAACAACTGAGAACCAACTGCAGGAGAATCCAGACCAAACCAAATCAGTTCTCTCCACGGTGACCTTCACTCCGTCATACCTTCATCATGAGAAGAACATCACTTGTACCTCAGTCTACCCAGTAGGGACAAGCAACAAGAGAGCTGAACATAACATGATGCTTAACGTTTCATGTAAGATGTAGTAACCGGTTCCTGTAGAATAGATCATTCTATCATGTTTCACTGATGATTGTAATAGAGTGGTTTTGATGAGACTATTCAATATACCATATCCAGATACATTCTAAATGAACCCCTCTCCCTCAGTCTCTCCTAAGGACACCTCGGCCTCCATCAGTCCAGCTGATTCAGTATCAGTGGGCAGCTGTGTTAATCTGACCTGCAGCAGTACAGCCAACCCTCCTGTGACAAACTTCACATGGTTCCAGATCAGTGGGGGTGAAACAACACAGGTAGCATCTGGACAGAGTTACACCCTCAATGTGACTGTTGGTGA
Source organism: Oncorhynchus clarkii lewisi (assembly GCF_045791955.1). Taxonomy (NCBI): domain Eukaryota; kingdom Metazoa; phylum Chordata; class Actinopteri; order Salmoniformes; family Salmonidae; genus Oncorhynchus; species Oncorhynchus clarkii. The sequence continues at coordinate 8,592,522 of NC_092157.1, forward strand.
TGGAGGACTGTACTTCTGTGAAGGAAGAAATAGTCACGGCTGTGGGAAGTCGAATGAAGTGCAGCTGGCTATAAAAGGTAAAATTGGCACGTAGGGCACAATCGTAGGTTAGATATACAATATATATATTCAAAAGTATGTGGACACCCCTTCAAATGCGTGGATTCAGTTATTAAAGCCTCACGTTGCTGACAGGTGTTTAAAATCGAGCACACAGCTATGCAATCTCCGTAGACAAACATTGGCAGTAGGATGGTAACATTCACTACCGAGTTCCAAACTGCCTTTGGAAGCAATGGCAGCACCAGAACTGTTTTATGAGGGCTTCATGAAATGGGTTTCCATGGCAGAACAGCCACACACAAGCCAAAGATCACTATGTGCAGTGCCAAGAATCAGCTGCAGTGGTGTAAAGCTCACTGCCATTGGACTCTGGAAAAGTGGAAATCCGTTCTCTGGCGTGTTGTAAATACGATTCACCATCTGGCAGTCCGGCGGACGAATCTGGGTTTTGACGGATACCAGGTGAACACTACCTGCACCAAAGCATAGTGCCAACTGTAAAGTTTGGTGGATGAGGAATAATGGTCTGTGGCTGTTTTTCATGGTTTGGGCTAGGCCTCTTAGTTCCAGTGAAGGGAATTCTTAAGGCTACAGCATACAATGACATTCTATATTCCATATTAATGGCCATGATTTTGGAATGAGATGTTTGACGAGCAGGTGTCCACATACTTTTGGTTATGTAGTGTACTTGAGAGATCTTTTTGTGAGAATTGACCATAATATGTGCTGTATTTTTAGGGCAAAAAGAGCCAATGGTGTTTGGGGTTGCAGCAGGAACTCTGGGGGCCATTTTGCTTATCAGCCTGATCAGTCTTTTTGTATGGTAAGAACTATTCCTGGCATCAACGCAAAGCAATTTTATTTCTGCTGTGTTTGTGTTTTGCATATGAAATCCCTCTCAGTGCATTCAGAATACCTTTCTAAATGTCTTCCAGGAGGAGAAACTCGAGGCTCCACGATGGACTTGAAAGGACAGACAGTCCACAGGGACAGGTGGGAATAAGGCTCAACTTACAAACCCACCTACAAAGTGTATCTAAGGAAGTACTGAGTTAATACTGAAACTATTTAAAATCATGAGGTTAACATCATTTCAGAGCAAGTTTAGGGGGAGATGACCACATCGAAAGCAATGCCACATCCTGTAATGACATGGAATGATAACAGAAGGGCTGTTGGACTTTGACAGTGTTCACTGTCTTTACACCTGTCAGTTGAATTGACATTTTCATTGACATCCCCTCAGTATGTGTTGTGTAACCTGCTGACCTTAGAGTTTTACACATTACTGAGCTTAGAGCTTTACACCTGTTCCTCTCTCTGTGTTCTCTCCACAGAACTCCCCGGTTGGGACAGTGTGTACTAACCAGGCCACAGCCGGAGAGGAACCAGAGGAACCTGCAGAAGACCAGCCTGAAGAGATCCAATACGGTGACATAGACTTCTCCAAACTACAGACCAAAGAGATCCCAGCTGCAGCCCAGGACAGGGTCCAGGGACAGGAGAGTGAGTACGCTGAAGTCAACGTGACTGGGAGAGGGGCCCAGGAACCACCTCTTAACAACCTAGATGGGCTTTATGCACAAGTGAATAAAACAGGTGGATGCTAAGTATTTTGCAATTGGGTATCAAGTGTTTTTATGTAGAGTATTGTCATTGTGTAATAGTTTCTAATGGTACTTTTGTTACATTTATAATTGTGTGCTCTTTAATTATCTGCATATTTGTAGAATTTTCTGGGGTGAAAAGTGTTTAACTGTTACTATAGTGTTGATATGATGATGCAGGCTACTCTTTATTTTTGCCCATTTATTTTAAGTGTTGAGTTCACAGAGCATCTGTTTAATGGGTTACAGTATAGAGGAACTGCTGGGTTCAACTAGCTCACTGAAGGCAGTTTAAGACCACATAAAGTCAATGATGACTGAGGAGAGAAGACACAGTTAGTTGGAGAGACAGTGGTCTGATACAAGACAGGAAGTTGGTGAAGTAAGTCTACATGATGTCAGAATGGTGTTAAAATCTACTAGTCACCGTTTATCTTCCTCTTTTGTGCAGTTCCCAGAATAATAATATCTATTTTCAGTTTATATCTATTTAGAAGTAATTATTTCAGTTTTTATGTTGAGTGTTAAATTGAAGAAACAATTGAGACTGAATTTCAGGTTGTTTGTTAATTGCCCTGCCATTAAAACCTTTACATTCAATTTCCATGAAATCTTTTGGTCTTATTGGTCCAACATTTAACATATCTCATTAAAATCGATTCTATTGAGATTTTGTGTCACTGTTCTACACACAATGTGGAGTTATGTTTTTAGACATAAAAATGAAAAGCTGAAAGTCAATATGTATTCAACACCTTTTCCATGTCAAGCCTAAATGAGTTCAGGAGTAAAGATTTCCTTAACTAGTCACATGAGTTGCATGGATTCACTCTGTGTGCAATGCTAGTGTTTAACATGATTTTTAAATGACTACCTCATCTCTGTACCCCACACATACAATTTTCTGTAAGATCCTCAGTCAAGTAGCAACTTTCAAACAGATATAAACAGCTTTTCCATTGCCTCACAAAGAAAGGCACCTGTTTCTAGATGGGTAAAAAGAAAAGATATCTGACCTTGAAAACCCCTTTGAGCGTAGTGAGTTTATTAATTACACTTTGGATGGTTTATCAATACACCCAATCACTACAAAGATACAGGCGTCCTTCCTAACTCAGTCGCCGGAGAGGAAAAACACTGCCCAGGGATTTCACCCACAGGAGGTTGGTGGCACATTAATGGGGGAGAACGTACTCGTGGTAATGACTGGAGCAGAACAGGTGGAATGGTACCAAATACATCCAACATGGTTTCCATGTGTTTGATTCCATTCCATTTGCTCCGTTCCAGACATTATTATGAGTTGTCTTCCCCTCAGCAGCCTCCACTAATTTCACCATAAGGTCAATGGTGACTTTAAAACAGTTACATAGTTTAATGGCTGTGATTGTGAGAAAATTGAGGATGGATCAACAACATGTTAGTTACTTCGTAATCCAAACCTAAATGAGAGACTGAAATGATGGAAACGTACCAAATAAAAAATATTCCTAAACATGCATTCTGTTTGCAATTAGTCACTAATGGAAAACTGCAAAACATTTGGACAAGAAATTCACTCTATGTCCAACATATCGTTGAGTACCACACTTCATCTTTTCAAGCATGGTGATGGCTGCAATATGTTATGGGTATGCTTGTCATCAAGTGTTTTAGGATAAAAATAAATGGAATAGAGCTAAGCAAAGGCAAAACTAGAGAATAACCTGATTTCGACTTCTTTTCAACAGACACTGGGACTCAAATTCACCTTTCAGCAGGTCAATAACCTAAAACAAACAGCCAAATATACACCAGAGTTGCTTACTATGACAATATTGTATGTTCCTAATTGTCCAAGTTACAGTTTTGATGGGCTTGAAAATCTATGACAAGACTTGAAAATGGCTGTCAAGCAATGATCAACAACCAATTTGAAAGAGCTTGAATAATTTTTTAAAAGGATAATGTGGAAATATTGTTCATTTCAGATGTGCAAAGCTCTTATAGACTTAACAAGAGACTCACAGCTCTTTTTGATGTATTTTTATTTCACCTTTAGTTAACCAGGTAGGCCAGTTAAGAGCAGGTCTCATTTACAACTGCCACCTGGCCAAAATAAAGCAAAGCAGTGTGACACAAACAACACAGAGTTACACATGGAATAAACAGACAGTCAATAATACAATAGAAAAAGTCTATATACAGTGTGTGCAAATGAGGTAGGATAAGAGAGGTAATGCAATAAATAGGCCATAGTGGCGAAATAATTACAATATAGCAATTAAACACTGGGGTGATAGATGTGCAGAAGATGAGTGTGCAAGTAGAGATACTGGGGTGCAAAGGAGCAAAATAAATAATAGTGTGGGGATGAGGTAATTGGATGGGCTATTTACAGATGGGCTATGTACAGGTGCAGTGATCTGTGAGCTGCTCTGACAGCTGGTGCTTAAAGTTAGTGAGGGAGATATGACTCTCCAGCTTCAGTGATTTTTGCAGTTCGTTTCAGTCATTGACAGCAGAGAACAGGAAGGAGAGGCAGCCAAAGTAAGAATTGGCATTGGTGGTGACCAGTGAAATATACCTGCTGGAGCGCGTGCTATGGGTGGGTGCTGCTATGGTGACCAGTGAGCTGAGATAAGGCGGGGCTTTACTTTGCAGAGACTTGTAGATGACCTGGAGCCAGTGGGTTTGGCGACGAGTATAAAGCGAGGGCCAGCCAACGAGAGCATACAGGTCTTAGTGGTGGGTGGTATATGGGGCTTTGGTGACATTCAGATGACACTATGATAGACTGCATCCAATTTGTTGAGTTGAGTGTTGGAAGCTATTGTGTAAAGGACGTCGACGAAGTCGAGGATCAGTAGGATAGTCAGTTTTACGAGGGTATTTTTGGCAGCATGAGTGAAGGATTCTTTGTTGCGAAGTAGTAAGCCGATTCTAGATTACATTTTGGGTTGGAGATGTTTAATGTGAGTCTGGAAGGAGAGTATACTGTCTAATCAGACACCTAGGTATTTGTAGTTGTCCACATATTCTAGGTCAGAACCGTCCAGAGTAGTGATGCTGGTTAGAGTTGCCCTGCCCTATACAAAACACTCACAAAATTTGAGTTTGCTATTCACAAGAAGCATTGCCTAATGTGAACTGTACCTCAAACAAAAGAGATCTCAGAAGACCTAAGATTAAGAATTGTTGACTTATATAAATCTGGAAAGGGTTACAAAAGTATCTCTAAAAGCCCTGATGTTCATTAGTCCACGGTAAGACGAATTGTCTATAAATGGAGAAAGTTCAGTAATGTTGCTACTCTCCCTAGGACTGGCCTTCCTGCAAACATGACTGCAAGACCACAGCGCAGAATGCTCAATGAGGTTAAGAAGAATCCTCGAGTGTCAGCTAACGATTTACAGCAATCTCTGGAACATGCAGACATCTCTGTTAACAAGTCTACGATATGTAAAACACTGAACAAAAATGGTGTTCATGGGAGGACACCACAGCGCTACTGGCAAAATATTCTGTGGACAGATTAAACTAAAGTTGAGTTGTTTGGAAGGAACACACAACACTAAGTGTGGAGAAAAAAAGGCACAACACACCAACATCAAAACCTCATCCCAACTGTAAAGTAGGGTGGAGGGAGCATCATGGTTGGGGTCTGCTTTGCTTCCACAGGGCCTGGACAGCTTGCTATCATCATCGGAAAAATTATTTCCCAAGTTTATCAGGACTTTTTGCAGCAGAATGTAAGGCTATCTGTCCTCCAATTGAAGGTCAACAGAAGTTGAGTGATGCAAAAGGACAACAAATCAAAACACAGAAGTAAATCAACAACAGAATGGCTTCAACAGAAGAAAATACGCCTTCTGGAGTGACCCAGTCAGAGTCCTGACCTCAACCCGATTGCGATGCAGTGGCATGACCTCAAAAGAGCAGTTCACACCAGACATCACAAGAATATTGCTTAACTGAAACAGTTCAGTAGTACAGAAAACTGAGGTTGAGGTTATTGCTTCCAAAGGAGGGTAAACCAGTTATACAATCCAAAGGTTCACTAACTTTTCCCACCCTGCACTGTGAATGTTTACTCGTGTGTTCAATAAAGACGTGAAAACGTATAATTGTTTGTGTGTTGTTAGTTTAAGCAGACTGTGTTTGTCTATTGTTGTGGCTTAGATGAAGATCAGATTAAATTGTATGACCAATTTAAGCAGGTAATTCCAAAGGGTTCACATACTTTTTCTTGCCACTGTAAACTCAGGGTACCAAATGCTGTCTTCCAATCCTAGATAGGAGAGCATTTTCTTAATCATATCCCTTTTACCCAACCTATTTTTATTTATGTATTTAACCTTTATATAATCAAAGTGGAGTGAAAAGAGTGTCTCTGTGGCATCCAGCCCACCAGGCTCCTCTTTGCAAATAGACTTCAAAGAGGAAGTTGGTGTAGGAGAAGTTGAGTGGTGTGTGAGAATCACTCAGATACAATTACAGTCACTCTGTTTCATACCAAGTCTGTTTTTCATGTTGAAACATAATATGACAACCATATGTTTTGTATCAAACTCTAATTTAACAAATTTAACTCTTGAATAAATGAATAGTGGATTTTGGTTCATGATTGAACTATATGTTTAAATCCCACAGATATTCCCATTCAGGCCTGGGAGATAGAGGAGAGGGAGATGGTTATAATGCTGATAGTTTCATTTGTTCTATTTAACAATGTGTTGGGGGCGGACATAGTGATTTGGGGGCCAGTTTCAAAATACTGCTGACCTGTCCTACCCCGAGAAAGGGACAATAAATACTGAAGAATTGTTTGAAAATAATTTCACATCTATTAGGAAGTACGTCACAGTTGAGATGAGAGATATGCCACATGAATTTCATCACTTTAGTTTGTCAGACCTCACTATGTGTGTGACAGTTTCTGCTGTAGACAGTTTACGTTACCGTCTAAGGCAAGTATCGACTTCTTCACTATATTTTCTGTTAATTTTAATTTTCAAAATAAATTAAAGGAGATTAATTATGAGTAATGAGATTCAATATGTTCTAATGTACTGCTGTTTGTTCATGTATTAGCTTTACAACTGAAGGACATCGTGTATTTGATATGGGGATGGTTTAATGTGTTGTGTTGTGTGAGTTAAGTTACTCCACCAGTAAGTGTATGTTTGTACTGTTTCAGGTGATCAGTAGTGTGTGAGTTCTCACATGGCTTGTTCTGAGAACATGTTTTTTCTCATTGGCCTCTTTATGTCAGGTGAGTCTTCCACACAACAACAACTAGTTATGAATCAGACATTAAAAAATAACCACAAGACATTATATTTTATGGGATGTGCTATATTCCAGCTTTTTAATTGTGTAGAAAAGTGTACAGTTAATTCCTGATTAGTATATTTTAATAGTCTGGATTTAAACTGCTGTGAAAAAGTTATAGCATATTTTTGATACTGAACATTATCAGATATTCAATCAAAAGCTGACATTAGATAAATGGAAACTGAGTGAACAAATAACACAACATTTACATACTTATTTCATTTATTTCTTAAACAAAGTTATGCAACACCCAATGCCCCTGTGAGAAAAGTAATTGCTCCCTTATACTCAATAACTGGTTGTGCCTCCTTCAGCTGAAATGAAAACCAACTATACATTTCCTGTAGTTGTTGATCAGTCTCTCATGTTGCTGTGGAGGAATGTTGTCCCACTCTCCCGTGCAGAACTGATTTAACTCAGTGACATTTGTGGGTTTTCAAGCATGAACTGTCACAATGTCTCATTTGGGATTAGGTCTGGACATTGAGTAGGCCATTCCAAAACTTTAAATTTGTGGTTTTTAATCATTTTCATGTAGATTGTGTGTTTTGGAATGGTGGCACAACCAGTTATTGAGAGTAAGGGGGCAATTACTTTTTCACACAGGGGTATTGGGTGTTACATAACTTTGTTAATGAAAGAAAATAAATAACTATAAAAAAAGTTTATAAACTCAAGTTCCCTTTATCTAATATTAGGTTTTGGTTGAAGATCTGATAACAGTAAAAAAATAAGTAAAAATAGAGAACCATAAAGGGGGAAATACTTATTCATGTCCCTTTATGTTCATGTGAAACCGACATCAGTGTGCAGTTAACAGTATAGCTTCCACCACTGTCCCTGTATGTTCATGTGAAACCGACATCAGTGTGCAGTTAACAGTATAGCTTCCACCACTGTCCCTGTATGTTCATGTGAAACCGACATCAGTGTGCAGTTAACAGTATAGCTTCCACCACTGTCCCTGTATGTTCATGTGAAACCGACATCAGTGTGCAGTTAACAGTATAACTTCCACCACTGTCCCTGTATGTTCATGTTAAACCGACATCAGTGTGCAGTTAACAGTATAGCTTCCACCACTGTCCCTGTATGTTCATGTGAAACCGACATCAGTGTGCAGTTAACAGTATAGCTTCCACCACTGTCCCTGTACGTTCATGTGAAACCGACATCAGTGTGCAGTTAACAGTATAGCTTCCACCACTGTCCCTGTATGTTCATGTGAAACCGACATCAGTGTGCAGTTAACAGTATAACTTCCACCACTGTCCCTATCACCACTCCTTGACAACATACCGACCAATTGAAAAATCACCTGTACATAGAAATAAGTTAGTATTATGTGAGCGGACCAAGTCATTTGGTGTCACTCTAAAACAGAAAGGTGGAATAAACAAGTCAGGAGTAGGTTTTCTTGGTTGAACGCAGTTCTCTATTGAGAGATTTCTGACAACACTTCAACACAATCAATGAGAATCTCCCAAGGAACAACATACATCTTCTTCTTTAGATGAAACAGGAACACAAGACGATTATCTTTAAACTTTAACAACAATCACAGATTTGTCACTGTCTTAATGGCTCTTCTTTGGCTAGCTCCCTTCTCTTGGTAGCTATTCTACACAGAGGGTTTGTCTCTCCTCTCCCTGCTGGTTCCATCCTCTCTCTTATAGGGGAAAGAGATGTGTCATTAGTACCGTAAGCTGTGCTTAATTACCTCTGGTGACCTTGTCTCAACATGCCTTGTTGGGCTACTATCCGTGAGCCCAGCCTGCCCTCTGGTGGTCCTTCCACAACTATTATTATTGGGAGAGACTAACAGTGATGGGTATAAACCCTGGATTGCTGATTCTATGTAACGGCCAATGAGAGACTATGAAACCACCGGTCTCTATATATGGTACTCCCCAGAAGAAGCAGTCCTCCATGATAATTAATGGAATTCTACAGTATTTAAATCAAATGTTTCATGGACTATATTACATGTATTTCAGTATTTTGTTGTAGAAGGGACAGTAAAGTTAGTACTCTATAAATAAAATACTTTAATATCTTTACATGTTTGTTTTTTGATTTGTTATGTTCAGGTGATATAAAAAGCATTATCTGGAGCACACCCAGAGAAAATGACTTAGTGTAGAGGTGCTGACTAACGGTGAATACACTGTAAGCTATAAAAACAAAGAGAGTTGCACACTCTATATATATATATATAAACTCCCAGTAATTTATTGTGTAAAACACCAATGTTTCGGCATCACTGTTCCTTCTTCAGGGTAAAGTCATGAATGCTTGAACCAGGTTATGTAGACGAACAGTGTAATTAGTGCAACCAATAACAATCATAAGGGTTGTGTCACAATTATGAGGTTAATTAGAGTGAATTGAGTGAAACTGTTAAAAGACAATAGTTTACATCATATTGAAAATATTAGCCTATTGTTATCATTAAAATTAGCATAAGATTAGCATCAACATACATTATTGTTTAATTTAATTTCACATGTATTTAATTGTTTCCAATTTCATAAAATGTTGTTACATGTAATCTTTTGGTTCATCAATAATGCACAATAAGCATCATCAACAGGGGGAACATATTGGTTGTACGCTGATAAACTGTAGAAAGAATACATTCATTTAAAAGACTTCTTCATCAAACTAATTGTTCATAAGAAGGGCCTGAGATCAAATTCAATATTAAGACAGTAGGGGTCAATGTTTTTAAATACCTCCTCTCCTTGGTTGGCCAACATGCTCAATGCGTGTGTATATGCGTGTGTTTTTGAGTGAGGAGATGGGATGGTTAGCTTCAACAAAGTGAGCTGCTACTGGATAGTCAGTGTTATTACACCTGATTGAGCTGCGGTGGTTGTCACACCCTGACCTTAGAGAGCTTTTTATGTCTCTATTTTGGTTTTGTCAGGGTGTGATTTGGGTGGGCATTCTATGTTCCTTTCTCTATGTTTTGTATTTCTTTGTTTTGGCCGGGTATGGTTCTCAATCAGGGACAGCTGACTATCATTGTCTCTGATTGGGAACCATACTTAGGTAGCTTTTTCCCACCTATGTTTTGTGGGTAGTTGTTTTCTGTTTAGTGTTTTCTGCACCCGACAGGACTGTGTCAGTTTGGTCTTTATGTTTCAGTGTTCAGTTAAATAAAGGTCATGAACTCTTACCACGCTGCACTTTGGTCCGATTCCTCCTCATCAGACGACGACACACGTTACAGTGGTCAGCTCTGCATTGTTTTAATAGTCTTTTCGGTTGTCCTACGTAGGCTTTTCCACATGAACATGTGATGAGAGAGATTACTCCCTTTATCTTGCTAGAGATGATACCCCTAACAGGGATTTTTCCACCTGTATGTGGGTGTCTGAAGAAGGATGTTTGTGTTGTGCTATTGTACTGTGAGCCTGAGTCACATTGGTATTTCCAATTTGGATTGTGTGTCAAGAGTGTCTGAGTGGGCTCCGGCAGCATGTCAGATCTCACTAAGCTATCCTCAATATTGCGACCACACTTATAGACCACCAGTGGGTTGGTCCTTGAAGAGGTTTGCCATTCTATAGTCTGACTGCAGAATATGCCAGTGCTTCTTCAGGATTGCTTTCATTTTCTCTGAACACTTGGTGTACTTAGTGCAAAATATTTGTTTTTCTTCTTTGGTTTACGTTTTAGCAATTCTTCTCGTGGTTTTTGAGATATTAATCATTGCATCATCAGGGATTTTTTACATGTAGCCTCTGATTTTGAAATTATTTTTCAATTTCTAAGCATTGCTGTCAAAATCTGAATTTTGGCCACAGATTAGTTTAACCCTGCATAACTGGCTGTATGGTAGACCATTCCTGAGGGGAAGGGGATGCATACTATCCCCACGTAGCAGGGTATTGAGGTCTGTTGTGCTTTGTGTACAAATCTATATGTAATGCATCATTCTCTTTGATGATCCATAAGTCCAGGTAGTTTATTTCTCTCTCAACAGTCTGCATGGTGAATGAGATATTCAGAGCTCTCGCTTAGCAGAGTCTGGAATTCATTTAGTTCCTGCTGACTTCCTTCCCAGAGCACAAAGACATCATCTATGTATCTCTTCCATGAGAGGATTTTAGAAAGTAGGGAGTGTGTCTGTTTTGTAAGTGGTTCCTCAAATTGTTCCACATAGTTTCTCATAGTTGGGGGCAAAGGAAAATAGGAAAAAGGAAAAACTCTGACTCAAAGACGAAGCAGCTATTGGATAATACCAATTTAGTGAGTTTCAAGATGCAATCATTGGATGGAGAAACGGTAGGGTCACTCTACTGAAGGAAGTGTTGCAGGTCACAAAATATAATTTAAAAGTCTGCATTAAGGTGTCTGTAATAGAATATACTTGTCTAAAACGAATATAGACATTAATAAATGCATTTCTATAGCTTCCAACATCTGTTTTACACTGGAGGAGGAGAAACAAGATGGCTGTGCAGTTGCCTCCGTCAGTCATCTAGGATTAGTGCACATCATTGGACTGAACTGAAAATACATCAGAACCTCCCTGATGTTGTCCTTCATGTTGCAGGTGTTCTGGCCTGTTTTGGTCAACGAGATTTTATCGCCACAATGCCAGATAGACTGGATGTACTGACTGGCTCCTGTGTGCAAATCCCATGTTCATTTGATATTCCTGACATACATTACTATACATTTAACAGCACCATACTAACCTCTGGAGTGTGGATTAAAGGAAACCCATACTTAGGTGGGCGTCCGGACAGTGTGATATTTAACAGTAGTGAGACGGTCAACAGATATCAAGGGAAGATAACTGGAAACATGTCCCAGAAGAACTGCACCACAGTCTTCTTCAATGTAACCACCAGTTACTCTGATAAATACTACCTCAGGATTGAGAGTCGACCATTCCGTGCAACAGATCCTGAAAAGTCTGTTTATATAGATGTCAGTGGTAAGAGACAATTTAACTGTTTACCAACTATTTTTCCCAGTTTAGATTCCTTGCATCAAAGATAAGAGTTGAACAATTGGACAGTTTAACTGTTAGTGTAAAATCAATTTATCTACAATGTATTACAGATTTGCCTTCCAGTCCCATCATTACTGTCTCAGGTGAGGTGAAGGAAGGGACCCCTGTCAGCTTGAACTGCTCTGCTGTCGCTCCCTGTCCCGAACACCCCCCTGAGCTGACATGGACTCTCCCAACACAGTTCAAGACTGAGAACCAACAGCAAGAGAATTCAGACCAAACCAAATCAGTTCTCTCCACGGTGACCTTCACTCCGTCATATCTTCATCATGAGAAGAACATCACTTGTACTGCAGTCTACCCAGTAGGAACAAGCAACAAGACAGCTGAACATAACATGATGCTTAACGTTTCATGTAAGATTTAGTAACCGGTTTCTGAAGAATAGATCATTCTATCATGTTTCACTGATGATTGTAAGAGAGTGGTTTTGATGAGACTATTCAATATACCATATCCAGATACATTGTAAATGAACCCCTCTCCCTCAGTCTCTCCTAAGGACACATCAGCCTCCATCAGTCCAGCTGATTCAGTATCAGTGGGCAGCTGTGTTAATCTGACCTGCAGCAGTACAGCCAACCCTCCTGTGACAAACTTCACCTGGTTCCAGATCAGTGAGGGTAAAACAACACAGGTTGCATCTGGACAGAGTTACTTCCTCAATGTGACTGCTGGTGATGGAGGACTGTACTACTGTGAAGGAAGAAATAGTCACGGCTGTGGGAAGTCGAATGAAGTGCAGCTGGCTATAAAAGGTAAAATGGGCACGTAGGGCACAATCGTAGGTTAGATATACAATATATTCAAAAGTATGTGGACACCCCTTCAAATGCGTGGATGTAGAAGAGGTACTTCTACACACCTGCTGTAATGGCTTTCTTCCTGGGAAGGAGAGGACCAAAGTGCAGTGTGATTAGTGTCCATGGTTATTTAATGACAGAAACTCAACATGAACACACTACAAAACAGTAAACGTGGCACAACCCGAAAACAGTCCTATTTTTTATTTTTTTTAATAAAAAATAATTTATTATCATCAATACCATTCATTCTTTACAACTCAAACTTTCCATACAAACTCAAATAGTGGTATTTTAATTAAAACAAAACAAAAACCCCAAACAAAACCTCAGGGGAGCATCTTCCCTCCCCGTCATCCTACAAACTACCTTTCCCTATCTCCCCGTCCCTAATCTATCCCCTTACAAATCTAAATGACACCCAGCCCTAAACCCCCCTTCCACCTCTCCCGGGCAGCATGCTGCCCCCACTTCCTCTCCTCCCTCTTCATCCTCCCCCTCAAATCTCCTTCCACCCTCCTCACTATCCCTTCCACCCCCCAATCTCTCCCTGTCTTCACCATGTTCTGCCTGGCTTCCCACAGCCCCCGTTTAAAGAGACTCATGAGAAGCCAGAGCAGAAACCTGTCCCTATCCATCCCTCTCGCTCTCCCTACACCTCTCTCTAACCTGGCCCACGTCAATACAAAATCCCCCCTTACCAAACCTAACAACACCCGTGCCCTAGCCCATACTACTCCGGCAAAGGCACAGTCCCAAAAGACATGGCGCACAGTCTCCTCCCTGCCACAAGAAGATCTTGGACAGGTGGGGGATTGCACCAAACTATACCGGTACATGATGGAACGTACCGGCAAGCACTTATGGAGGCTCAACCAATTCAGGTCCTTGAGCCTGTTGTCCAGACCCCGCGCCTGCACTCCCTCCCAGACCACTTCCGAGATGCCCACTACAGGCGCCGGACTCCCTGCCTTTCTGACCTCCTCGTACAGGTGCCTGTGATCTAAACCTACTCGGGCAACTTCAACCTCAGGTTGCTCACGCAGCCATTTGGCCGCATGACCAAAGTGCCACGGCAGCTGTTCCGCCCGAGGACCCGTGTTAGACCACACCATTACGCTTCTCGCCTGATACGAGAAGAACACCCGCAGGAGGTAACTGGACGGGTGTATCACTGGATGAGCAAGCTCCGTTAACAAGAAAGAAACAAAAATTGCGTCCAGCTTGAGGGGGAAATGTGGTACCCCCCTACCTCCCTCTCCGATGGGACAAAGCATGCGTGCCCTGGCGACCCACTCGCACCTGCCACTCCACATGAACTGAAACACAAGCCTCACTAGAGGCCTCCTCAGACTAGCCGGCAATGGGTAGATGTACGCCAAATACAAAAGAGACGGCAACACATCCACCTTTAGAACCAGGACTTTGCCCATAAAAGACAAATACCTAGCCTTCCACATTGCTAGCTTCCTCTGTACCACTGCGATACACATGTTCCAGTTTAGCGTCGCTGAGCCGGAGGTCTCAAAATGGACCCCGAGAATCCTCAGGGCCCCCTCACAGAGAGATAACCCCCCGGGCACATCCGTTCTACCGAGCCATCTTCCGAAAAACTTGACGGAAGACTTTGCATGGTTCAGAACTGCTCCCGACGCTCGGGTGAAATCCCCAAAGATGGCAAGGGACCTTGTCAGGCACGAGTCCTTGCACAGCAGCAAGGAAGTGTCGTCGGCGTACTGCGTCATCTTAACACGCAGCCCACCACTTCCAGGGATCAACAAGCCTTCCACCCCTGTGTCTGCCCTAATGGCAGCCCCCAGAGGCTCCATGTACAGAACGAAGAGGAGAGCCGAGAGTGGGCACCCCTGCCTGACCCCAGACGAGAGGTCAAAAACGTCACCCAAGTGACTATTTACACTAACTCGGCACCCCGCTCCGACATATAATGTACGAATCCATCCTATGAACTTCTCCCCAAATCCTAATCGACCTAACACTCTGAATAAAAATGATCTATTCACGCGATCAAAGGCTTTCGCCTGATCTAGCGCTGCTACCATTAAAGGCAGTCCTCTATCTTCAACCCAAGCGATGGAGTCCCTGATTAACTGTAGGTTCCATCTAATAGAGCGGCCCTCTACCCCGCACGTCTGATCCTCATGGACGACGTAGGGAAGGGCTGTGCGCAACCGGTCTGCTAAAACCTTTGCAAGTAGCTTGTAATCTACACACAGCATGGTCAACGGCCGCCAGTTGCCAAGGTCTGTTACTTCCCCCTTCTTATATAAAAGTGACAGCACACCAACAGCCATTGATCCCCCCGGGACCCCCGTCTCAAGGATGGCCTTCAAGACTTCGAGGACCACTGGTCCAAGTATACCCCAAAACTTGAGATAAAACTCAGCCGGCAGCCCATCTATCCCAGGCACCTTCCCTTTTCCCATCCTCCTAAGAGCGCTCTCAACCTCTTCTAGTGAGATCTGGGCCTCCATCACTTCTCTAATGTCCTCCGGCAACCGCCTGGACAAGTGTTCTAAAAACACATTTCCCTGCTCTACATCTATTTCCCTTTCCTTAAATAAACCTTGGAAATGATCAGTTGTCACCCTGACCATATCCTCTGGTTCTCTAACTATACTACCATTTTCTTCCCTAACGCCATGCATTACCTTCCTACTCTGTCTGGCCCTAACCGACTTAAAGAACATAGCAGAACAAGTCTCATTGTGCTCTAGAAAGCCACTATGCGCACGCTCCAGGAAAGCTTGAGCCTTCCGCTCCTGCAACTCCCTGAGCTGCGCCTTTAGGGTTGCGGATCTCTCCCAGTCAAACGACCCGCCGAGGTTGCCTGCCTCGTACTCGAGTTCAATTAACCTTTGGATACGATCCACCTCCCTCCTCTCCTCCCTTTTTTTCCTCTTGCAATACCCTATTATAAAAGCCCTAATCCTCACCTTAACTAATTCCCACCACTCTAACACCCCCTCGCACATGGACCGGAGGCCTTCAAGCCTCCAAAAGAAACCATAAAACCCGTCAACAAAAGCCTGCTCCTCCAGCACATCCCGATCTAGCTTCCAGTACCCCCTACCAAAGAGGCAGACTGGCGACCCCACCTGCAGGAGCACCCCGTCGTGATCCGAAAAGAAAACAGGCAACAGCCGCCCAGACAACTTACCCAAAGACCTGGGTACAAAAATATAGTCGAGCCTCCGCTCAACCCCCCTGGAGTTGCGCCATGTAGGACCGTCCATTTTCGGAGTAGTGTGCAGACCACCATCTACCAGACCATGGCAAGCCATTAGCCTGGCAATGGCGCCCGCACTGCTATCCCCCCCTCTTCCTAAATCTGTATTAAAATCCCCCCCTATCACTAATTTCCTATTTGTGACACACAGGGGCGTCAGACAGTCCACCATCTCCCTCCTGTCTGCCACCACCTGTGGTCCATACACCACCACTAATCTAAAATTACAATCCCTTATCGTGACATCCACCCCTATAACCCTCCCCTGCACTACCACAAAAGAATCCTCCACTTTAACCTCCCTGTGCCCACACAAAATCCCTACCCCCGAAGAGTGCACCCCCCCCAACACCCCAAACCGACTCCCCCTTGTCCCACTCCCTCTTAAACCTATTAACATCCCCTCCATCCCTCAGGTGAACCTCCTGTAAAAAACAAAAATCAAACCCCACACCCTCCAAATAACTAAAAACCGCCCTCCTCTTAACACAATCCCTTAAACCCCTTACATTTAAACTAACAAAAGTAAAATCAGACCCCATGAAAGAATAAAATAAAAACATGTAATACACTCAAATTCTAAACCCAGACAGAAAAAAACAAAAACAGGAGACTCACCCGATGCTCCCCTGCTCCATATCTACCGGTGATAACACCATCTGTACTCCCAACATCCCCCCCTCTTCCTCCATCTCACCAACCCAGGATGCAGGAATAGTGTTTGGCTCCGGGGTGCCCTGCACCCTGGGTCTACCCCCACAATCCTCCCCCTCCCCAGTGCTGCAGCTGGATTGGAAAAAATTTGGGGAGGCTGAGTCCCCAAACAAAAAACTCCCCACCTCCTCCTGTACCCAATCCTGAGTCTTGTTAGGTGTGTCCCCAACCAACAGATATTGAGAGCCTGTGGAAACCAGCAGCAACCCAGAGGTTTCTCCCACCCTCATCACTCTCTTGGCCATCCCCTCCCTCTCACTGTCGGCCAATCGCTCCCTCCTCTTCATTCTCTTCTTTGGTGATGACGGCAGTGGAGAGATACCACCCCCCCCCCTCCGCCAGCTCCTCCACCATACCCCTCATCTCTTCCACCAGGGCACATTCCCCCCAGTCCACTTGCTCTTCCACCGTCTCCTTCTCCACCACTCCTCCATCGCTTTCTTCTCTCTCATGCTCCTCCACTCGGTTGCCTTCTTCCACCGCTTTTCCTGGTTCTCCTACTCCCGTGCCTTCCGTTTCCTTCTCTCTTCCTTCCGCCGCTTCTTGCTCCTCCTCCTTCCTTGTGGCCTTCCCCTCTGGACCTGTACTCTGATCATGAGGCGTGCTTCCTTCCCCTCCTCTTCTTCCCCCATCCCCCGCCCCTGCTCCCCCCTCAGCCGCAGACGCATATGACCGCTGACGGGCCGGGCACCCCCGCCACAGGTGTGCTGACGAGCCACACCCATGGCACGTCTTAGGCTTGTCACAATCCCTCGCCTCGTGATCCTCAGATGCACAAAATCTGCATTTTCTTGTACTGCATGAGGCGAATATGTGACCGTAGGCCATACAGTGTCTGCAAAATGGGGGCTGACGTGCATAAAACAACGTCCCCCTGTCAGCCCCTAGGGAGAACATAGCAGGAGGATGGAGGTAGCCACCATGTCCCTTTGGGTCCTCTCTGAGGAGGGCCTGGAAACCTCTCCTCCCATTCCAAAACCCAAGGGAGTCTTTGAGGTGCCTTGCTGAGGAGACGTTATCCATATATCTCCCCAGAAAAGCCCTCACCTCTTCGTCCTTAACGTAAGGGTTGTAAATGTTGACAGTTACAACCCTAAAGTTATTCTTCGCCAGGCTTGTTATTTCGTAGTGGCACATCGGCCTCTCACCTCCCACTGCTCTTGCCCTTCTCAGGATATCATCGTGTTTTACCTCTGTATATAGTGCCACGTCGTATGCTCCCTCCAACGAGTTGCCTTGGAAACAAAACACGTCCTTCACCGTCAGCTTTAGAATCCCCATCAATATTATCCTTCCAAAAGATTCCCGTCCTAAAGGCTCCATCTCCTTTTCCTTCCAAGCAAACCTAATCGTGTTAGCCAGCCCAATCCCAGGGACCGACCGTGTTGATGTATTTAGCACCATCTCCGCAAGGAGAATGGCGCTCGTTCTCTTCTCTTCCAAAACAATGAAAAATGAAAAAAAAACAAAGTGGCTGAGCCTTATCTTGTGACAACAAACACAGAGACAGGAAACAATCATCCACAAATCCCAACACAAAACAGGTTACCTAAATATGGTTCCCAATCAGAGACAATGACTAACACCTGCCTCTGATTGAGAACCATATCATGCCAAACATAGAAATAGACAAACTAGACACAACATAGAATGCCCATCCAGCTCACGTCCTGACCAACACTAAAACAAGGAAAACACACAAGAACTATGGTAGAACGTGACACCTGCTGTATGTATCTAGGTATGATACGGTTTTAGGATCTTAATTTGATCACTATATTGTTGCTTAGAAGATTATTGCATTGTGGGAAACACAGATAAGCTTTGTGATTTGCATATATTCACCACAATCCTGCACTAAAACATGGTTATATTAATAGTATTGCACTTGTAACCTTATTTTGTCCAGCTAATAGAGTCACCACCAATGGAACAACATTACGGAGGAAACGTTCAAGTCCTTTTGCTGCAGGATTATTTCACTGCAACAATACTGGCTAAATTAAGATCTTACATCTGTACATCTACAGTATGTGTATTATTTGTAATATTAGACAATGTGCAAAATGTTTCCTCTTTTTGGAACAGATGGCTATAATGTGTGTTTTATTTACAGGGCATGAAGAGCCTGTTAACCCAAAGGTTTTTGAGATTGTAGGAAAAAGCTTGGGGTTGATTTTCCTCTTCAGCCTGATCGTATTCTCTGCATGGTAAAAAGATATTCCCAGCCTCAATTTGAACATATTTATCATGCTGTTTGTGCTTTTGTATATGAAAACCTAAATGATGTCAATATACCTTTATTCTTGTCTTCCAGGAGAAGGAGAACATCTAGACTCCCCAGTGGGTTTGACATGACAGACCGTTCACAGGGACTGGTGGGAATGGTAGAATTACCTTTTAAAACCCATCTAGAATGTGTGTTTCAGGAAGAATTGAATGAATACTGTGTTGTGTAACCAACTGTAACTATGAAGTCATTATTCTTCTGATGTGTTGGTCCTGACAACTGATCCTTTCTCTGTGTTCTCTCCACAGAACTCCCCGGTTGGGACAGTGTGCTCTAACCAGGCCACGGTCAGTAGAGGGAACCAGTAACCACCACTTAACAACCTAGATGGGCTTCATGCACAAGTCAATAAAAGAGGTGCATGTTAATTATTTTTCCAATGGGTATTAAGTGTTTTTATGTACAATATTGTCATTGTGTATTAGTTTTAAATTGATACTTTTGTTACATTTATAATTGTGTGCTCTTTAATTATCTGCCTGTTTGTAGAATTTGCTGGGATGAAAAGTGTTTAACTGTTACTATAGTGTTGATATGATGATGTAGGCTGCTCTTTATTTTGGACCATTTATTTTGAGTGTTGAGTTCACAGAGCATCTGTTTAATGGGTTCCAGTATAGAGGAACTGCTGAGTTCAACTAGCTCACTGAAGGCAGTTTAAGACCATATAAAGTCAATGATGACTGAGGAGAGAAGACACAGTTAGTTGGAGAGACAGTGGTCTGATACAAGACAGGAAGTTGGTGCAGTAAGTCTAAATTATGGCAGAATGGTGTTAACATCTACTAGTCACTGTTTCTCTTATTATTTTGTGCAGTTACCAGAATACTAATATGATCTATTTTCAGTTTATATGTATTTAGAAGTAATTGTTTCAGTTTTTCTGTTGAGTGTTAAATTGAAGAAACAATTGAGACTGAATTTAAGGTTGTTTGTTAATTGCCCTGCCATTAAAACCTTTACATTCAATTCCCATGAAATATTTTGGTCTTATTGGTCCAACATTTAACATCTCATTAAAATGGATTCTATTGAGATTTTGTGTCACTGTTCTACACACAATGTGGAATTATGTTTTTAGACATAAAAATGAAAAGCTGAAAGTCAATATGTATTCAACACCATTTCCATGTCAAGCCTAAATAAGTTCAGGAGTAAAGATTTCCTTAACTAGTCACATGAGTTGCATGGATTCACTCTGTGTGCAATGCTAGTGTTTAACATGATTTTTAAATGACTACCTCATCTCTGTACCCCACACATACAATTATCTGTAAGGTCCCTCAGTCAAGCAGCAACTTTCAAACAGATATAAACAGCTTTTCCATTGCCTCACAAAGAAGAGCACCTGTTGGTAGATGGGTAAAAAGAAAATAAATCTGACATTGAAAATCCCTTTGAGCGTAGTGAGTTAATTAATTACACCTTGGATGGTTTATCAATACACCCAATCACTACAAAGATACAGGCGTCCTTCATAACTCAGTCGCCGGAGAGGAAAAACACTGCACAGGGATTTCAACCACAGGAGGTTGGTGGCACCTTAATTGGGGAGAACGTACTCGTGGTAATGGCTGGAGCAGAACAGGTGGAATGGTACCAAATACAACAGTTTTCCATGTGTTTGATTCCATTCCATTTGCTCCGTTCCAGACATTATTATGAGTTGTCTTCCCCTCAGCAGCCTCCACTGATTTCACCATAAGGTCAATGGTGACTTTAAAACAGTTACATAGTTTAACGGCTGTGATTGGAGAAAACTGAGGATGGATCAGCAACATTGTACTTACTCCATAATACTAACCTAAATGACAAAGTGAGAAGGAGGAAACATGTACAGAATTAAAATATTCCAAAACGTGAATTCTGTTTGCAATAAGGCACTAAAGTACAACTGCTTAAAAATGAGCAAAGAAATGAATTCTATGTCCTGAATAAAACGTGTATGTTTGGGGCAAATCCAACACAACACATCACTGAGTACCACTCTTCATATTTTCAAGGTGATGGCTGCACCATGTTATGGGCATTCTATTTAATTCAAGCTGTAAAACAACAGAATGTGGAATAAGTCAAGGGGTCCTTTCTGAAGACACTGAGGATACCAAACATTAGGAACACCTTCCTAATTTTGAGTTGAAACCCCTTTTGATATTCAGAACAGCTCATCAGTGTCAGGATTTGGCCAGGGTTGTTCCGGTTTTTGGTCACTAGATGCCCCCATTGTGCTTTTTGACCTTTTGTTTTCCCTTGATCCCCATTATTATTTGCACCTGTGCCTCGTTTCCCCTGATTGTATTTAAATCCTTAGTTTTCCTCAGTTCTTTGCTCTGTGTTTGTATGTTAGCACCCAGCCCTAGTATTCTGTGAACGCTTGTTGATCCCGGTGGACTCTCTTGTGGAATTCTCTTTTTGTTCTTGTTTATTTATTTTTGAGTATCTTTTGAGGCTTTTTATGCTATTCCTACCACCTTGTGGATTTACCTTTTTGTCTTGGAGGATTACCTTTGTTCTTGTGGAATTCCTTTTGAGGTTGTGGAGTGACATGTTTTCCTGAAGGACTTCTCTTTTTACTTCATTAAATACACCGTCTCAAGTACTGCTGTGTCTGCCTCATCTTCTGGGTTCTGCCGACTATTCGTGGCTCAGTAGGTTAAGTGACTGTTTCTCACTCCGGAGACCCGGGTTTGTAACCGGGTCCTGACAGAAACACAGAGCCAAAAATGAACCCAGAGGCAGCCAGTTCCCAGGACCTTGTTGCCATGCTGTCCCACCACCAGGAGACTGTCCAACGCCACGAAGCCGCCCTGGTTCAGCAAGAGGCCTTAATGGCTAGACATTCTCATCTTCTGTCGGAGATGCTGACTTCCATAAAGCAGATATCTGATCGACTTACCCCGGCAACAGTTCCCGTCCCAGTACCTCAGATTCACGTACCCATGGCAGTTAATCCCCTGGCTGAACCTCGTCTTCCACCTCCCCAACGGTTCTCAGGTGATCCAAGTGCTTGTAAAGGGTTTCTCACCCAATGTTCTCTCTCCTTCGAGCTGCAACCCTCTTCGTTCCCCACCGACCGGTCTAAGATCGCATATATCATCACCCTGCTGTCGGGAAAAGCCCTGGCCTGGGCTACTGCTGTGTGGGATGCCCATAATTCCTGCTGTGCCAGCTACTCTGCCTTTGCTGAGGAATTCAAACAAGTGTTTCAAGGCCCAAGCAGTGGTCCTGACTCAGCCAAACAGCTCCTGACTCTCCACCAAGGTCGGCGCAGCGTGACGGACTATGCCATCCAGTTCCGCACGGTAGCAGCAGCGAGTGGCTGGAACAACGAGGCGCTCACGGTGTGCTTTCTGAAAGGCCTTTCCGACACCATCCAAGATGAACTGGCCACTCGGGAACCACCGGACAATCTCGAGTCCCTGATCAAGTTGGCCTCACGCATTGACCAGCGTCTGAGAGAGAGAGAACTCAACCGTAGACCTCTAGCCCCTATCAGTCCCAGCTCCGAGTCCCCACCTTTATCCTCGCTGGCTCCACCGGAACCCATGCAGATTGGACGTATCTCCCAGGCTGAGAGAGACCGCCGGATGAGGGAGCGACGCTGTCTATATTGTGGCAAACCGGGCCATTTCCGTTCCACGTGTCCCGGGCTCCAGGGAAACGCTCTGTCCCGTACAGACCGGGGGGAACTGTAACGGGAAACATAACCTCCTCCCATCCGCCCAACTCCCGTCTGCTCATTCCAGTCACCCTTTCCTGGGACAACCACAAGCTTCACCTTCAAGCCTTGGTAGACTCTGGATCCGCAGGTAACTTCATGGATGGTGTCTGGGCGAAGGAGAATGGCGTTCCCTCTGAACCTCTAAGTGACCCCATGAGGGTTACTACATTGGATGGAAGCCCTTTGGGATCTGGACTTGTCACTCATGTCACTACCTCCTTGCGACTTTCAGTTTCACAACACCAGGAATTGATGAACTTTCATTTGATCTCCTGTTCCGAGTTCCCTCTCGTCCTTGGATACCCCTGGCTTCACAGCCATAACCCTCACATCGACTGGTCTGTGGGCACTATCAAGCAGTGGGGTCCTACGTGCCAAGCTACTTGTATTTTCTCGAATTCCCCGAGTTCTACTCCCGAGTCTTTAGAATCCATCGACCTGACCCGAGTTCCCGAGTGTTACCATGACCTCAAACTGGTATTTAGCAAACAGAGGGCCACCATGCTACCACCCCATAGACCTTATGATTGCCCCATCGAACTGTTTCCGGGCACTTGCCCCCCCAGGGGTCGGATCTTTTCCCTATCTCCACCCGAACGAGCTGCTATGGATACCTACATCAAGGACGCTCTGGAAGCAGGCCTCATGCGTCCATCCACCTCCCCGGCGGGAGCAGGGTTTTTCTTTGTGGCCAAGAAAGACGGTGGCTTACGTCCTTGCATCGACTACCGGGGACTCAATGCCATAACCGTCCGTAACCGTTACCCGCTACCCCTTAT
Organism: Oncorhynchus clarkii lewisi; assembly: GCF_045791955.1. Taxonomy (NCBI): domain Eukaryota; kingdom Metazoa; phylum Chordata; class Actinopteri; order Salmoniformes; family Salmonidae; genus Oncorhynchus; species Oncorhynchus clarkii. The sequence continues at coordinate 8,616,094 of NC_092157.1, forward strand.
GGCCACAGCCTTCGAGCTGCTCCAGGAAGCAGTTGTTTTCACTAAGCTTGACCTGCGGAACGCATACCATCTTGTGCGGATCAGACCTGGTGACGAGTGGAAGACCGCTTTCAACACGCCTACTGGTCACTATGAATACTTGGTGATGCCCTTCGGCCTGACCAACGCCCCAGCGGTGTTCCAAGCGCTCAGAAACGATGTGCTTAGGGATATGCTTAACATATTTGTGTTCGTTTACTTGGATGACATCCTCATCTTTTCGAGCTCTCTTCAAGAACACACAAAGCATGTCAGACAAGTACTCAAAGGCCTCCTAGACAGCCATCTGTACGTTAAGCCGGAAAAATGTGAATTCCATTCATCCCGAGTACAATTCCTGGGATTTGTAGTGGAACCCGGTCGAGTCCAAATGGACCCCAGGAAGGTAGGGGCGGTAGCGGATTGGCCCACCCCCAAATCTGTTAAGGAAGTTCAGCGTTTCCTGGGCTTCACAAACTTTTACCGCAAGTTCATCAAGAACTTCAGCTTGGTGGCAGCCCCTCTCTCAGCTTTAACCAAGGGTGGCAATGCAAGGTTTTTGTGGGGAAGAGAAGCTGAGACGGCCTTCCAAGGACTCAAGCAGCGCGTCCTCTCTGCTCCCATCCTGATACTACCGACTACGGATGAACCGTTTGTGGTGGAGGTAGACGCCTCAGAGGTTGGTGTTGGAGCTGTCCTGTCTCAGAGGGGTGAAGACAAGAAGCTTCATCCGTGCGCTTTCTTCTCACACCGGCTTACCCCGGCTGAGAGGAACTACGATGTGGGGGATCGTGAACTCCTAGCGGTTAAGATGGCATTGAAGGAATGGAGACACTGGCTCGAGGGGGCTTCTCACCCGTTTCAAGTGCTCACGGACCACAAAAATCTGGAGTATATCCAGCAGGCGAAGCGGTTGAACTCTAGACAAGCTAGATGGTCTCTTTTCTTCAATCGATTCCAGTTTATCCTCACCTATCGGCCCGGGTCGAAGAATCTCAAACCGGATGCCCTGTCCCGAGTCTACGCTCCTGCCATTCGAGATGACACGGACATGCCTGTCCTTCCTGCTGCTAAGATCGTGGCTCCGATCTCGTGGCAAGTTGAGGATACCGTGAGACGAGCTCAAGCTTTCGAACCGGACCCGAAAGGAGGCCCTGCCAATCGGTTGTTTGTCCCCAAGGCAGTGAGGACTCAGGTCCTTCTGTGGGGGCACTCCTCTCGCCTCACCTGTCATCCGGGTGTAGGTCGCACCTTGGAGTTCATCCAGCGTAAGTTCTGGTGGCCTACCATAAGAGAAGACGTTGCCACTTTCGTCAATGCCTGCCCTGTGTGCTGCCAGGGCAAATCTTCTCACCTCCGCCCTCAAGGACTCCTTCACCCTTTACCTGTTCCCCACAGACCCTGGTCCCATATCTCGTTGAACTTTATTACTGGCCTTCCTCCATCCCATGGCAATACTACTATCCTAGTCATAATCGACAGGTTTTCTAAGGCGGCCAGGTTCATCCCTCTGACTAAGTTACCTTCTGCCAAGGAAACTGCTGAGTTGGCAGATATGGTTTCTGACAGAGGTCCACAGTTCGCCTCAAGGTTTTGGAAGGCCTTCTGCCAACTCATGGGGGCTTCTGCCAGTCTATCTTCAGGGTACCATCCGGAGTCCAACGGTCAAACAGAGAGGATGAATCAAGAGCTGGAAACCACCCTCCGATGTATGACTTGTAACAACCCGTCCACATGGTCGTCCTTCATTGTTTGGGCCGAATACGCGCACAACACCTTGCGCTCCTCCTCCACTGGTATGTCCCCGCACGAGTGTCAGTTTGGCTATGCCCCTCCATTGTTCCCGGACCAGGAGGCAGAAGTCAGAGTGCCTTCAGCCTTGAAGTTCGTCAGACGCTGTCGGCTTATGTGGAGGAAGACCCGTCTTAATCTTATGCGCTCCTCACAGAGGTACCAACAACAAGCCAACAGACGTCGCCGTCCCGGGCCTACCCTGCGCCCCGGCCAGAGAGTCTGGCTCTCCACAAGAGACTTACCACTACGGGTGGAGTCTCGCAAGCTGTCCCAAAAATACATCGGTCCCTTTAAGGTTGCCAGGAGAGTTAACCCAGTTTCTTATCGCCTACACTTACCCAGATCCCTTAAGATTAATCCCACGTTTCACATTTCCTTATTAAAACCTGTTGTTTTTTCTCCCCTTGTCCCGGCAGACAGACCTCCGCCACGTGTCATTGGAGGCCAGCCGGCTTATACCGTCCATCGGATACTGGATTCCCGCCGGGTGCAGCGGTCCTGGCAGTATCTGGTGGACTGGGAAGGCTACGGTCCCGAGGAGCGCTCCTGGGTTCCTGCCAAAGACATACTGGACCCTGACCTCATTCGTCGGTTCAGGGCCCTCCACCCCGAGAGAGCTGGTAGGAACGTCAGGAGCCGTTCCTAGGGGGGGGATTCTGTCAGGATTTGGTCAGGGTTGTTCCGGTTTTTGGTCACTAGATGCCCCCATTGTGCTTTTTGACCTTTTGTTTTCCCTTGATCCCCATTATTATTTGCACCTGTGCCTCGTTTCCCCTGATTGTATTTAAACCCTTAGTTTTCCTCAGTTCTTTGCTCTGTGTTTGTATGTTAGCACCCAGCCCTAGTATTCTGTGAACGCTTGTTGAACCCGGTGGACTCTCTTGTGGAATTCTGTTTTTGTTCTTGTTTATTTATTTTTGAGTATCTTTTGAGGCTTTTTATGCTATTCCTACCACCTTGTGGATTTACCTTTTTGTCTTGGAGGATTACCTTTGTTCTTGTGGAATTCCTTTTGAGGTTGTGGAGTGACATGTTTTCCTGAAGGACTTCTCTTTTTACTTCATTAAATACACCGTCTCAAGTACTGCTGTGTCTGCCTCATCTTCTGGGTTCTGCCGACTATTCGTGGCTCAGTAGGTTAAGTGACTGTTTCTCACTCCGGAGACCCGGGTTCGTAACCGGGTCCTGACAATCAGGGAATGGACTCTACAAGGTGACGAAGCGTTCCACAGGGATGCTGATCCATTATGACAGCAATGCTTCCTACAGTTGTGTCAAGTTGGATGGATGTTTATTGGGGGGTGGACCATTCTTGATACACACCGGAAACTGTTTAGAGTGAGATAAAAAAAACAGCAGTATTTCAGTCCCTGAAACCAGTGCACCTGGCACCTACTACCACAACTCATTCAAAGGCACATACATTTTTGTCTTGCCCAAACACCCTCTAAATGGCACACATACACAATCCATGTCTCAATTGTCTCAAGGCTTAACAATTATTATTTAACCTGTCTCCCCCCCTTCATCTACAATGATTGAAGTGGATTTAACAAGTGACAACAATAAGGGATCATTGAATACACCTGCATTCACCTGGTCAGTCTATGTCATGGAAAAAGCAGTAAGATTGGTTCTGTTTTATCACCTAATACCTACTCATATATCCATTGATATATCCATGCCTGATCTGCATGCAGGCACATCGTTTCATTGTATTTTCATACATTTTATCCACAAAGAGGCAAAGCAGTTTCCACATAACTGAAAAGAGCTTGTCGTCCCTTTTTTGTCAGTCCCCCCATATCCCCATTCCCACCATATAGCAGCATCAGCGTAGTATAATGTCCAATAGTCAATACTTTCTCTCTTCTCTCTCTGAACCATCTGGTCCCTCCACCTCTCAATTCCTGACCTTGTCCTCCAGAGCTTTCAACTCTCCCTCCACCTGTTGGGGGAGGTCGGCTCCCACCTGCTGGGTAAAGTACACCCTCAGCTCCTGGGTATCCTTCTCCCAGAAGACCTTGGGAAGGTCGAAGAGTGATTTGTCCAAATTTAGTTTTTTCGCAAGTTTAGGAGAATTAGGCTGCAGGTTAGGAGAATTAACGTAGCAGGTTATGATAATTAGATCAAGGAACGGAAAAGTGCTAGGATTAGCTCAAAAGCTAAAAGAATTTGACGTCAATTTGACAAAGCTTTATCCCATCTAGACTTGACCGTCATAGAGGGAGTGTAAGGGGTGTGTAACTGGTGGCAGGGAAGTCAGATGCAGGAGAGCAGAACTAGGTAACAGCCGGAGCTGCACCTGGCACCTACTACCACAACTCATTCAAAGGCACTTGATTGGTTCTGTTTTATCACCTAATACCTACTCATATATCCATTGATAGTGAGTGGTAGCCTGATCTGCATGCAGGCACATCGTTTCATTGTATTTTCATACATTTTATCCACATATAGGCAAAGCAGTTTCCACAAAATTGAAATGAGCTTGTTAGTACTTTTTTGTCAGTACTACCATATACAGTGCCTTGCGAAAGTATTCGGCCCCCTTGAACTTTGCGACCTTTTGCCACATTTCAGGCTTCAAACATAAAGATATAAAACTGTATTTTTTTGTGAAGAATCAACAACAAGTGGGACGACATTTATTGGATATTTCAAACTTTTTTAACAAATCAAAAACTGAAAAAATTGGGCGTGCAAAATTATTCGGATAATAAACGTATCAGGTTATGATGATTAGATGAAAGTACGGAAAAGGGTTAGGATTAGCTAACATGCTAAAAGAATACAACTTCAACTAGACAAAAGCTTTATCTCATCTAGACTTGACCGTCGAAGAGAGGGCCCATGTCTGCCCTGCCGCCCATGCCCTGCAGGTCGCTGGCTCTCTCCTGTTGCACATGGGACACACTCTTTTCACAACACTTCAATAAGAAATTATTTTGAAAGCAGGTTAGGAGCAGGGACAGATTACCGAACGGCCCCAGATAGCATATGATATCAAAATGTGTAGAATTACAGGAAATTAGCTTTAAAACTGAAACCTTTCCTATCGACCTCATGGCAAAATGTGTTGAATATCAGGGAATTAGCTTTAAAATGGCTAATTTTGTCTCAGCCTCATTGCAAAATGTATAGAATAGCATTATCAAATTGCAAATGTTCCTCTCTGCACCATGGCAAAATGTGTCAGGGTCCCAAATGCGGTCATCTGATTGTAGCGTTAAAACGGCAACCTTTTATATCAGCCTCATGGCAAAATGTGAACACAAGCATGAGGTGCTATAAAACAGCAACAATATAAATAATAATTCTCTCTGCACCATGGCAGAACGTGTTGAAACGAAGGAAAGTAAGCTCAGGGTCCCAAATATCCTCATCCAACCCTGGTTAGGAGAGCATTTTCCCTAAACCTGACTATTTAACCTGACCTTAACCTCAGGCTCTTAACATGCTAAGATAATTATCTTAACCTGCTACATAAATTCTCATAAACTGCTACGAAAAAGTCAATTCCGTATCAAAGTGGAGTGAAAAGAGTGTCTCTGTGGCATCCAGCCCACCAGGCTCCTCTTTGCAAATAGACTTCAAAGAGGAAGTTGGCGTCGGGGAAGTTGAGTGGTGTGTGAGAATCACTCAGATACAATTACAGTTACTCTGTTTCATACCAAGTCTGTTTTTCATGTTCATGTTTAATGTCATTAATTGTTGACCAGTTGAAGAAGGATTTTATTGAAATGGATAACACGATTAAAGACAAACGCACAGCTCTACAAATAGCTGTTAATGATGATGACATATTCAAATGAACTCATGAAAACTAACCAAGCGCACCAGGACAAGTTGTCTTCAGAAATAAAGGAACTTAAAATCAAGAAATTCAACCAATACAAAAAAGACAAGGCCGAGGATAAAGTCTACTTCTGGAGAAACCCTGACAAGGGAGGTCCTGCTCCCTCTCTCCATGGCAGACGCAGGAGGGATGCCGCTTACTTCTATCCACCCCCGTCTGGTCAACGCTCTACAACCAGCGCCTCATCGGCTTCCAGTGGTAGTTTTTTATTCAACCAGAGACTGGACGGACAGAAGGGCGGAGGAGGCCGCAGGCACGCTCATCGACGAGATGTCGCACCCAACGGGGCAAGAAGAAACGACTATCAGAGGCAGAGGAGACCGTTCACACGGTCCTAGAACCCACGAGACTGAGTGTCTTTAATTTATCAAGCAAGATATTGAGCCCTGCCCATGTCTCTTTGCTTAATAAAGGGTTATCTTTTGTGCCTACAACCCAGTGCAACAATTTTGATGTTAAGGTAGACCTGTTTAAGTTTTTTAGAAACATCAGTTTAAGGGAATACTTTAGCTCCCCTAATTCTGACACTTCTATTGAACCAGCAGGTTGCTCTCCTGCACATATTCTGACTCCTTTTAGAAGCAAGAGTTATTTTATACCTCCAGCCAATCGCAATCACTATCGAGACATATTGCAGACTTGTGCAAAAAGATGTTGGACATCTCCTTAAGAATAAACAGGGGTCCCAATCTTCCCATAATTTACCTGAGGATGAAGAACAAGCTTTGCTTGACTTACAAACCGACAAGTCAGTCCTTATTCGTCCTGCTGATAAGGGTGGGTCGGTTGTACTCATGGATAGGACAGTTTATGTACATGTCATAGACAGCTGCTTGACAACACCTTTTACAAGAAACTCAGAAGTGACCCTACTTCCCAATTTCAGAATACTATCTTTACTGTCTTAGATGGGTATTTAAGTTCTGGTCAGAACCAAAAAAGAACATGACTTTTTGGCTGTTCAACACCCTAAAATTGCCACTTTCTATACTTTGCCGAAATTACACAAGAATGTTACAAAACCACCAGGGCGCCCTATTGTAGTGGGCATTGATGCAGTAACGTCCCCTATTGTAGTGGGCATTGATGCAGTAACGTCCCCTATTGTAGTGGGCATTGATGCAGTAACGTCCCCTATTGTAGTGGGCATTGATGCAGTAACGTCCCCTATTGTAGTGGGCATTGATGCAGTAACGTCCCCTATTGTAGTGGGCATTGATGCAGTAACAGCCCCTATTGTAGTGGGCATTGATGCAGTAACGTCCCCTATTGTAGTGGGCATTGATGCAGTAACGTCCCCTATTGTAGCGGGCATTGATGCAGTAACGGCCCCTCTATCTACTTCTGTTGACTTTTTTATTAGACCACTCGCAGAACAGCTCCCCTCCTTTGTAAAGGACACCAGCAGTATGATCTCTATCATTGAATCTCTTGATCCTCTCCATGAGAATACCTTGTTAGTTACTTTTGATGTTGAGTCGTTATACACAAATATTCCACACGAGGGCGGTATTGAAGCTCTGGAACATTTTATTCTGCAACGTGACCCTAATGAACTACCTTCCAGTGCATGCATTATAACATTGGCTGAAATAGTACTCACACATAACTATTTCATGTTTCTAAATAATTTCTTTATTCAGACGAAGGGTACTGCTATGGGATCCCCCATGGCTCCTAACTATGCTAATTTGTATGTGGGTTACATGGAGAAACAGTCTATTTTCAATCTTTTCAAAAATGTTTTCTTGCCTCACATCATTATTTGGAAACGGTATATTAATGATATTTTTGTTCTATGGAGGGGTGATGCAAAACAGCTCCAGGCGTTCTATGGAGGGGTGATGCAAAACTACTCCAGGCGTTCCATGCTTTTCTTAACTCCTGTTCTGATCATTTGAGATTTACTATGCAATCTGATACACGTCAAATCAGTTTCCTTGATCTTCTGATCTTGTGTGAAGATAATGTTCTATACACTGATCTTTACAGGAAGCCTACTGATCGTAACAGTTTGTTGAGGGCTGATAGTTGTCACCCACTTCCCTTGAAAAATAGTTTGCCCTACAGCCAATTCTGTCGAATCAAAAGAATTTGCAAAAAACAATCAGATTTCGACAGAAATATGGCTGAGACGCAAAGAAAGTTCAAGGAGAGGGGCTACAAAAATGATCAGATTAATATTGCCATGGAGAAAATTCAAAACAAAACGAGACATGACCTTTTTCAAGGTCAGTCCCGCAAAAAGATGCATTCTTGTGTTCTAACTACCCGCTATTCAAAGTGCTCTGAACAAATGAAGGGAATTGTTCACAAACATTGGCACATTCTAAAATCCAATGATAGTCTCGGTAATGTGTTTTCGGACCTTCCCTTGGTCGTATTCTCGTGGGGCAGAAATCTCAGAGACCAATTGGTACACTCTGATTTACCACCCCAAGATATTGCAGAACAACGTCTATTAGCGCCCCTACTGGATTGAAATTACAAATGTAATGGCTGTGCTCAATGCAATGGCACTTGCATAAACGTAGATCCTTCAAACACCCACAAACATAGAAATCGATCCCAATCAAAGGTGTTATTACGTGCTCCACTAAGGCAGTTATTTATCTTATAACTTGTCCTTGTGGTAAAAATGATGTGGGTAAAACAAAGCGCGAATTAAAAGTACGTATCTCAGAGCATCGTAGCACCATTAGGTGTAAATCTTGACTTACCCAGTTGCGGCCCACTTCTTGGAGGAAGGACACTCGATTTCGTCTCTGTGTTATATTGGCATCGAACATGTCACCCTCCCTATGAGAGGGGGTGACCTTGATAATTTATTGTTAAAACGAGAGGCTGCCTGGATCTTTAACTTAAAGACCCCTGCGCCCTTCGGTCTCAACGTAGACTTTGATCTGAAGCCATTCTTGTGATTATTGTGACTGCCATTATAATTGTTTGTAAGCTTGTGTAGTCAAATTAATCTATGATCGTTTGCTATCCATTTGTTGTTTGTATGCTGTTCTTTGTATGACCTTTTAATATTTGATAATTATCCAATGATATTAGGCCACTCTTGGCCATGATTACAGACACCTGTGTCTTTTGACACTATATAAACGAGTGTTTGTGATTATACCCTGATGAAGACAGATTTTTGCATCTGAGCTCCTAGAGTGTGCGGCTCTCTTTTATTTGAAAGTTTTTCATATTGAAACATAATGTGACAACCATATGTTTTGTATCAAACTCTAATTTAACTTTTCTTTTTTATATTTGAATAAATTAATTGTGGATTTTGGTTCATAATTTTACTATATTTTTTAAATCCCACAGATATTCCCATTCAAGCATGTGAGATACGGGAGAGGGAGATATGGGAGATACAGGAGATACGGGAGATACAGGAGATACAGGAGATACAGGAGATACGGGAGAGGGAGATACGGGAGAGGGAGATACGGGAGATACAGGAGATACAGGAGATATGGGAGATGGTTTTGCTGCCAAAAGTTTATTTTAGCAATTTATTGGGGGCAGACTTAGTGATTCAGGGGCCCGTTTCAAAATGCTGCTGACCTGTCCTACCCCAAAAAAAGGGACATTAAATACAGTAGTATTCCTTTAAAATGGTTTCTCATACACATATTAGGAAGTATTTCACTGATGAGATGTGAGATGTGCCACATGAATTTCAGCACTTTAGTTAGTCATACCTCACTATGTGTGTGACAGTTTCTGCTGTAGACAGTTTACGTTACCGTCTAAGGCAAGTATCGACTTCTTCACTATATTTTCTGTTCATTTTAATGTTCAAAATAAATGAAAGGAGATTAATTCTGAGTAATGAGATTCAATATGTTCTAATGTACTGCTGTTTGTTCAAGTATTAGCTTTACAACTGAAGGACATTGTGTATTTGATATGGGGATGGTTTAATGTGTTGTGTGAGTTAAGTTACTCCACCAGTAAGTGTATGTTTGTACTGTTTCAGGTGATCAGTAGTGTGTGAGTTCTCACATGGCTTGTTCTGAGAACATGTTTTTTCTCATTGGCCTCTTTATGTCAGGTGAGTCTTCCACACAACAACAACTAGTTATGAATCAGACATTAAAACATAACCACAAGACATTATATTTTATGGGATGTGCTATATTCCAGCTTTTTAATTGTGTAGAAAAGTGTACAGTTAATTCCTGATTAGTATATTTTAATAGTCTGGATTTAAACTGCTGTGAAAAAGTTATAGCATATTTTTGATACTGAACATTATCAGATATTCAATCAAAAGATGACATTATATAAATGGAAACTGAGTGAACAAATAACACAACATTTACATACTTATTTCATTTATTTCTTAAACAAAGTTATGCAACACCCAATGCCCCTGTGAGAAAAGTAATTGCTCCCTTATACTAAATAACTGGTTGTGCCTCCTTCAGCTGAAATGAAAACCAACTATACATTTCCTGTAGTTGTTGATCAGTCTCTCATGTTGCTGTGGAGGAATGTTGTCCCACTCTCCCATGCAGAACTGATTTAACTCAGTGACATTTGTGGGTTTTCAAGCATGAACTGTCACAATGTCTCATTTGGGATTAGGTCTGGACATTGAGTAGGCCATTCCAAAACTTTAAATTTGTGGTTTTTAATCATTTTCATGTAGATTGTGTGTTTTGGAATGGTGGCACAACCAGTTATTGAGAGTAAGGGGGCAATTACTTTTTCACACAGGGGTATTGGGTGTTGCATAACTTTGTTAATGAAAGAAAATAAATAACTATAAAAAAAGTTTATAAACTCAAGTTCCCTTTATCTAATATTAGGTTTTGGTTGAAGATCTGATAACAGTAAAAAAATAAGTAAAAATAGAGAACCATAAAGGGGGAAATACTTATTCATGTCCCTGTATGTTCATGTGAAACCGACATCAGTGTGCAGTTAACAGTATAGCTTCCACCACTGTCCCTGTATGTTCATGTGAAACTGACATCAGTGTGCTGTTAACAGTATAACTTCCACCACTGTCCCTATCACCACTCCTTGACAACATACCTACCAATTGAAAAATCACCTGTACATAGAAATAAGTTAGTATTATGTGAGCGGACCAAGTCATTTGGTGTCACTAAAACAGAAAGGTGGAATAAACAAGTCAGGAGTAGGTTCTTGGTTGAACGCAGTTCTCTATTGAGAGATTTCTGACAACACTTCAACACAATCAATGAGAATCTCCCAAGGAACAACATACATCTTCTTCTTTAGATAACACAGGAACACAAGACGATTATCTTTAAACTTTAACAACAACCACAGATTTGTCACTGTCTTAATGGCTCTTCTTTGGCTAGCTCCCTTCTCTTGGTAGCTATTCTACACAGAGGGTTTGTCTCTCCTCTCCCTGCTGGTTCCATCCTCTCTCTTATAGGGGAAAGAGATATGTCATTAGTACCGTCAGCTGTGCTTAATTACCTCTGGTTACCTTGTCTCAACATGCCTTGTTGGGCTACTATCTGTGAGCCCAGCCTGCCCTCTGGTGGTCCTTCCACAACTATTATTATAGGGAGAGACTGTAACAGTGATGGGTATAAACCCTGGATTGCTGATTCTATGTAACGGCCAATGAGAGACTATGAAACCACCGGTCTCTATATATGGTACTCCCCAGAAGAAGCAGTCCTCCATGATAATGAATAGAATTCTACAGTATTTAAATCAAATGTTTCAAGGACTATATTACATGTATTTCAGTATTTTGTTGTAGAAGGGACAGTAAAGTTAGTACTCTATAAATAAAACACTTTAATATCTTTACATGTTTATTATTTAATTTGTTATGTTCAGGTGATATAAAAAGCATTATCTGGAGCACACCCAGAGAAAATGACTTAGTGTAGAGGTGCTGACTAACGGTGAATACACTGTAAGCTATAAAAACAAAGAGAGTTGCACACTCTATATATATATAAACTCCCAGTAATTTATTGGGTAAAACACCAACGTTTCGGGATCACTGTTCCTTCTTCAGGGTAAAGTCATGAATGCTTGAACCAGGTTATGTAGACAAACAGTGTAATTAGTGCAACCAATGACAATCATAAGGGTTGTGTCACAATTATGAGGTTAATTAGAGTGAATTGAGTGAAACTGGCTGTATGGTAGACCATTCCTGAGGGGAAGGGGATGCATACTATCCCCACGTAGCAGGGTATTGAGGTCTGTTGGCTTTGTGTACAAGTCTGTATGTAATGCACCACTCTTTGATGATCCATAAGTCCAGGCAGTTTGTATTTCTCTCAACAGTGAACAGTGAATTTGAGATATTCAGAGCTCTCGCTTAGCAGAGTTTGGAATCCATTTAGTTCCTGCTGACTTCCTTCCCAGAGCACAAAGACATCATCTATGTATCTCTTCCATGAGAGGATTTTAGAAAGTAGGGAGTGTGTGTCTGTTTTGTGAGTGTTTCCTCAAATTGTTCCACATATAGTTTCTCATAGTTGGGGGCAAAGGAAAAAAGGAAAAACTCTGGTTTAAAGATGAAGCAGCTATTGGATAATACCAATTTAGTGAGTTTCAAGATTTAATCATTGGCTGGAGAAACGGTAGGGTCTCTCTACTGAAGGAAGTGTTGTAGGTCACAAAATATAATTTAAAAGTTTGCATTAAAGTGTCTGTAATAGAATATACTTGTCTAAAACGAATATAGACATTAATAAATGCATTTCTATAGCTTCCAACATCTGTTTTACACTGAAGGAGGAGTAACAAGATGGCTGTGCAGTTGCCTCCAAACAGAGGCCCCTGTCAGTCATCTAGGGTTAATACATATCATTGGACTGAACTGAAAATACATCAGAACCTCCCTGATGTTGTCCTTTATGTTGCAGGTGTTTTGGCCTGTTTTGGTCGACGAGATTTTATCGCCACAATGCCAGATAGACTGGATGTACTGACTGGCTCCTGTGTGCAAATCCCATGTTCATTTGATATTCATGACACACAGAAAACATTTAACAGCACAATACTACCCTCTGGAGTGTGGATTAAAGAAAACTCAAACTTTCGTGAGCGTCCGGACAGAGTGATATTTAACAGTAGTGAGACGGTCAACAGATATCAAGGGGAGATAACTGGAAACATGTCCCAGAAGAACTGCACCACAGTCTTCTTCAATGTAACCACCAGTTACTCTGATATATACTACTTCAGGATTGAGAGTCAACCATTCCGTGGAACAGATCCTGATAAGTCTGTTAATATAGTTGTCAGTGGTAAGAGACAATTTATCTTAAAACCAATTTTTTTTTTCCAGTTTAGATTCCTTGCATCAAAGATAAGAGTTGAACAAGTGGACAGTTTAACTGTTAGTGTAAAATATATTTATCTACAATGTATTACAGATTTTCCTTCCAGTCCCATCATTACTGTCTCAGGTGAGGTGAAGGAAGGGACCCCTGTCAGTTTGAACTGCTCTGCTGTCGCTCCCTGTCCCGAACACCCCCCTGAGCTGACATGGACTCTCCCAACACAGTTCACACCTGAGAACCAACTGCATAAGAATCCAGACCAAACCAAATCAGTTCTCTCCACGGTGACCTTCACTCCGTCATACCTTCATCATGAGAAGAACATCACTTGTACTGCAGTCTACCCAGTAGGGACAAGCAACAAGACAGCTGAACATAACATGATGCTTAACGTTTCATGTAAGATTTAGTAACCGGTTCCAGTAGAATAGATCATTCTATCATGTTTTCACTGATAATTGTAATAGAGTGGTTTTGATGAGACTATTCAATATACCATATCCAGATACATTCTATATGAACCCCTCTCCCCCAGTCTCTCCTAAGGACACCTTGGCCTCCATCAGTCCAGCTGATTCAGTATCAGTGGGCAGCTGTGTTAATCTGACCTGCAGCAGTACAGCCAACCCTCCTGTGACAGACTTCACCTGGTTCCAGATCAGTGGGGGTAAACGAACACAGGTAGCATCTGGACAGAGTTACACCCTCAATGTGACTGTTGGTGATGGAGGACTGTACTACTGTGAAGGAAGAAATAGTCACGGCTGTGGGAAGTCGAATGAAGTTCAGCTGGCTATAAAAGGTAAAATTGGCACGTAGGGCACAATCGTAGGTTTGATATACAATACATATATTCAAAAGTATGTGGACACCCCTTCAAATACGTGGATTCATGTCAGAGGACGTTTAGGGGGAGATAACCACACCGAAAGCAATGCCACATCCTATAAGAACATGAAATAATAACAGAATAGTTGTTGGACTTTGACAGTGTTTTGTTTAGATTGGAGCTCATTTGTTGACAAAATGAAATTCTTTACTCCTGTCAGTTTAATTGACATTTTCATTGACATCCACTCAGTATGTGTTGTGTAACCTGCTGACCTTAGAGTTTTACACATTACTGAGCTTAGAGCTTTACACCTGTTCCTCTCTCTGTGTTCTCTCCACAGAACTCCCCGGTTGGGACAGTGTGTACTAACCAGGCCACAGCCGGAGAGGAACCAGAGGAACCTGCAGAAGACCAGTCTGAAGAGATCCACTACGGTGACATAGACTTCTCCAAACTACAGACCAAAGAGATCCCAGCTGCAGCCCAGGACAGGGTCCAGGGACAGGAGAGTGAGTACGCTGAAGTCAACGTGACTGGGAGAGGGGCCCAGGAACCACCTCTTAACAACCTAGATGGGCTTTATGCACAAGTGAATAAAACAGGTGGATGCTAAGCATTTTGCAATTGGGTATCAAGTGTTTTTATGTAGAGTATTGTCATTGTGTATTAGTTTCTAATGGTACTTTTGTTACATTTATAATTGTGTGCTCTTTAATTATCTGCATATTTGTAGAATTTTCTGGGGTGAAAAGTGTTTAACTGTTACTATAGTGTTGATATGATGATGCAGGCTACTGTTTAATTTTGGACCATTTATTTTGAGTGTTGAGTTCACAGAGCATCTGTTTAATGGGTTCCAGTATAGAGGAACTGCTGAGTTCAACTAGCTCACTGAAGGCAGTTTAAGACCACATAAAGTCAATGATGACTGAGGAGAGAAGACACAGTTAGTTGGAGAGACAGTGGTCTGATACAAGACAGGAAGTTGGTGAAGTAAGTCTACATGATGTCAGAATGGTGTTAAAATCTACTAGTCACCGTTTATCTTCCTCTTTTGTGCAGTTCCCAGAATAATAATATCTATTTTCAGTTTATATCTATTTAGAAGTAATTATTTCAGTTTTTATGTTGAGTGTTAAATTGAAGAAACAATTGAGACTGAATTTCAGGTTGTTTGTTAATTGCCCTGCCATTAAAACCTTTACATTCAATTTCCATGAAATCTTTTGGTCTTATTGGTCCAACATTTAACATATCTCATTAAAATCGATTCTATTGAGATTTTGTGTCACTGTTCTACACACAATGTGGAGTTATGTTTTTAGACATAAAAATGAAAAGCTGAAAGTCAATATGTATTCAACACCTTTTCCATGTCAAGCCTAAATGAGTTCAGGAGTAAAGATTTCCTTAACTAGTCACATGAGTTGCATGGATTCACTCTGTGTGCAATGCTAGTGTTTAACATGATTTTTAAATGACTACCTCATCTCTGTACCCCACACATACAATTTTCTGTAAGATCCTCAGTCAAGTAGCAACTTTCAAACAGATATAAACAGCTTTTCCATTGCCTCACAAAGAAAGGCACCTGTTTCTAGATGGGTAAAAAGAAAAGATATCTGACCTTGAAAACCCCTTTGAGCGTAGTGAGTTTATTAATTACACTTTGGATGGTTTATCAATACACCCAATCACTACAAAGATACAGGCGTCCTTCCTAACTCAGTCGCCGGAGAGGAAAAACACTGCCCAGGGATTTCACCCACAGGAGGTTGGTGGCACATTAATGGGGGAGAACGTACTCGTGGTAATGACTGGAGCAGAACAGGTGGAATGGTACCAAATACATCCAACATGGTTTCCATGTGTTTGATTCCATTCCATTTGCTCCGTTCCAGACATTATTATGAGTTGTCTTCCCCTCAGCAGCCTCCACTAATTTCACCATAAGGTCAATGGTGACTTTAAAACAGTTACATAGTTTAATGGCTGTGATTGTGAGAAAATTGAGGATGGATCAACAACATGTTAGTTACTTCGTAATCCAAACCTAAATGAGAGACTGAAATGATGGAAACGTACCAAATAAAAAATATTCCTAAACATGCATTCTGTTTGCAATTAGTCACTAATGGAAAACTGCAAAACATTTGGACAAGAAATTCACTCTATGTCCAACATATCGTTGAGTACCACACTTCATCTTTTCAAGCATGGTGATGGCTGCAATATGTTATGGGTATGCTTGTCATCAAGTGTTTTAGGATAAAAATAAATGGAATAGAGCTAAGCAAAGGCAAAACTAGAGAATAACCTGATTTCGACTTCTTTTCAACAGACACTGGGACTCAAATTCACCTTTCAGCAGGTCAATAACCTAAAACAAACAGCCAAATATACACCAGAGTTGCTTACTATGACAATATTGTATGTTCCTAATTGTCCAAGTTACAGTTTTGATGGGCTTGAAAATCTATGACAAGACTTGAAAATGGCTGTCAAGCAATGATCAACAACCAATTTGAAAGAGCTTGAATAATTTTTTAAAAGGATAATGTGGAAATATTGTTCATTTCAGATGTGCAAAGCTCTTATAGACTTAACAAGAGACTCACAGCTCTTTTTGATGTATTTTTATTTCACCTTTAGTTAACCAGGTAGGCCAGTTAAGAGCAGGTCTCATTTACAACTGCCACCTGGCCAAAATAAAGCAAAGCAGTGTGACACAAACAACACAGAGTTACACATGGAATAAACAGACAGTCAATAATACAATAGAAAAAGTCTATATACAGTGTGTGCAAATGAGGTAGGATAAGAGAGGTAATGCAATAAATAGGCCATAGTGGCGAAATAATTACAATATAGCAATTAAACACTGGGGTGATAGATGTGCAGAAGATGAGTGTGCAAGTAGAGATACTGGGGTGCAAAGGAGCAAAATAAATAATAGTGTGGGGATGAGGTAATTGGATGGGCTATTTACAGATGGGCTATGTACAGGTGCAGTGATCTGTGAGCTGCTCTGACAGCTGGTGCTTAAAGTTAGTGAGGGAGATATGACTCTCCAGCTTCAGTGATTTTTGCAGTTCGTTTCAGTCATTGACAGCAGAGAACAGGAAGGAGAGGCAGCCAAAGTAAGAATTGGCATTGGTGGTGACCAGTGAAATATACCTGCTGGAGCGCGTGCTATGGGTGGGTGCTGCTATGGTGACCAGTGAGCTGAGATAAGGCGGGGCTTTACTTTGCAGAGACTTGTAGATGACCTGGAGCCAGTGGGTTTGGCGACGAGTATAAAGCGAGGGCCAGCCAACGAGAGCATACAGGTCTTAGTGGTGGGTGGTATATGGGGCTTTGGTGACATTCAGATGACACTATGATAGACTGCATCCAATTTGTTGAGTTGAGTGTTGGAAGCTATTGTGTAAAGGACGTCGACGAAGTCGAGGATCAGTAGGATAGTCAGTTTTACGAGGGTATTTTTGGCAGCATGAGTGAAGGATTCTTTGTTGCGAAGTAGTAAGCCGATTCTAGATTACATTTTGGGTTGGAGATGTTTAATGTGAGTCTGGAAGGAGAGTATACTGTCTAATCAGACACCTAGGTATTTGTAGTTGTCCACATATTCTAGGTCAGAACCGTCCAGAGTAGTGATGCTGGTTAGAGTTGCCCTGCCCTATACAAAACACTCACAAAATTTGAGTTTGCTATTCACAAGAAGCATTGCCTAATGTGAACTGTACCTCAAACAAAAGAGATCTCAGAAGACCTAAGATTAAGAATTGTTGACTTATATAAATCTGGAAAGGGTTACAAAAGTATCTCTAAAAGCCCTGATGTTCATTAGTCCACGGTAAGACGAATTGTCTATAAATGGAGAAAGTTCAGTAATGTTGCTACTCTCCCTAGGACTGGCCTTCCTGCAAACATGACTGCAAGACCACAGCGCAGAATGCTCAATGAGGTTAAGAAGAATCCTCGAGTGTCAGCTAACGATTTACAGCAATCTCTGGAACATGCAGACATCTCTGTTAACAAGTCTACGATATGTAAAACACTGAACAAAAATGGTGTTCATGGGAGGACACCACAGCGCTACTGGCAAAATATTCTGTGGACAGATTAAACTAAAGTTGAGTTGTTTGGAAGGAACACACAACACTAAGTGTGGAGAAAAAAAGGCACAACACACCAACATCAAAACCTCATCCCAACTGTAAAGTAGGGTGGAGGGAGCATCATGGTTGGGGTCTGCTTTGCTTCCACAGGGCCTGGACAGCTTGCTATCATCATCGGAAAAATTATTTCCCAAGTTTATCAGGACTTTTTGCAGCAGAATGTAAGGCTATCTGTCCTCCAATTGAAGGTCAACAGAAGTTGAGTGATGCAACAGGACAACAAACCAAAACACAGAAGTAAATCAACAACAGAATGGCTTCAACAGAAGAAAATACACCTTCTGGAGTGACCCAGTCAGAGTCCTGACCTCAACCCGATTGCGATGCAGTGGCATGACCTCAAGAGAGCAGTTCACACCAGACATCACAAGAATATTGCTTAACTGAAACAGTTCAGTAGTACAGAAAACGTTTGGTTGAGGTTATTGCTTCCAAAGGAGGGTAAACCAGTTATACAATCCAAAGGTTCACTAACTTTTCCCACCCTGCACTGTGAATGTTTACTCGTGTGTTCAATAAAGACGTGAAAACGTATAATTGTTTGTGTGTTAGTTTAAGCAGACTGTGTTTGTCTATTGTTGTGGCTTAGATGAAGATCAGATTAAATTGTATGACCAATTTAAGCAGGTAATTCCAAAGGGTTCACATACTTTTTCTTGCCACTGTAAACTCAGGGTACCAAACGCTGTCTTCCAATCCTAGATAGGAGAGCATTTTCTTAACCATATCCCTTTTACCCAACCTATTTTTATTTATGTATTTAACCTTTATATAATCAAAGTGGAGTGAAAAGAGTGTCTCTGTCAAGTTCTGACCTTTATTTCCTTTGTTTTATATTCATTATTTAGTATGGTCAGGGCGTGAGTTCGGGTGGGCAGTCTATGTTTGAATTTCTATGATTTGGGGATTTCTATGTTTCGGCCTAGTATGGTTCTCAATCAGAGGCAGGTGTCATTAGTTGTCTCTGATTGAGAATCATACTTAGGGGGCCTGGGTTGCACTGTTTGTTTGTGGGTGATTGTCTATGTTAGTTGCTTGTGTCAGCACAGTCCTTATGATAGCTTCCCGGTCTTTATTTGTTTATTGTTTTTGTATTCAGTGTTCAGTTCTTTCTTTAATTAAACATTCATCATGAACACATACCACGCCGCAATTTGGTCCTCTGCTCCTTCTCGCCTCTCCTATTCAGATGAAGAGGAGGAAGATCGTGACAGAATCACCCACTTTCCAAGGACCAAGCGGCGTGGTAAAAGACAGCGACGACAGCAGCAGCAGCAGCAACAACGGCGGCCAGCATCACAGGACTCCTGGACATGGGAGGAGATATTGAACGGAGATGGACCCTGGGCACAGGCTAGGGAATATCGCCGCCCCAAAGCAGAGCTGGAGGCAGCGATATGAGGAGGCAGCACGGCAGTGCGACAGGTACGAGAGGCAGCCCCAAAAAATGTTTTGGCGGAGGCACACGAGGTGTGGAGCTAAGCCAGGTAGCAGACCTGAGCTCACTCCTCGTGCTTATTATAAGCAGCGCGTTACTGGTCAGGCACCGTGTTATGCGGTTAAGCGCACGGTGTCGCCAGTACGTGCCCATAGCCCGGTGCGCTATAGGGCAGCCCCCCGAGAGTGTCATGTGAGTGTGGGCATCCAGCCAGGGCGTATGGTGCCTGCTCAGCGTGTCTGGTCGCCGGTACGCCGTTTCGGGCCAGGGTATCCTGCACCAGCTCTGCGTGCTGTGTCTCCGGGGCGCTGGGAGGGTGCAGTGCATCCTATGCCTGCGCTCCGCTCGTGCCGGGCAAATGTGGGAGAGGTGCGGGTAGTAGGCACTAGATCTCCCTTGCTTACCCACATCCCGGTTCAACCTGTGCCTGCACTCTGGAGGGTCCGGGCTAGAGCAGTGATCCAGCCTGGGGGAGTGGTGCAAAGGCTGCGCACCAGAGCTCCAGTGCTCCCCCATAGCCCGGTCCTTCAGGTGCCTCCTCCTAACACCAGGCCTCCTGGAGGTCTCCCCAGCCTGGTGGGTTCTGTGGCAGCCCCACGCACCAGGCTGTCTCTCTGTCTCCTCTCTACAGGTGGTCCGGCGCTGCCGGAGTCTCCCGCCTGTCCGGCGCTGCCGGAGTCTCCCGCCTGTCCCGAGCTGCCGGAGCCCCTCTGTCCCGAGCTGCCGGAGCCCCTCTGTCCCGAGCTGCCGCCCTGTCCAGTAGGGTCATTGAGAAGGGTTGCCATGGTTAGGAAGCCACGGAGGCGGACTAAGACGATGGTGAAGTGGGGTCCGCGTCCCGCGCCAGAGCCGCCACCGCGGACAGACGCCCACCCAGACCCTCCCCTATAGGTTAAGGTTTTGCGGCCGGATTCCGCACCTTTGGGGGGGGGGGGACTGTCACGTTCTGACCTTTATTTCCTTTGTTTTGTATTCATTATTTAGTATGGTCAGGGCGTGGGTTGGGGTGGGCAGTCTATGTTTGAATTTCTATGATTTGGGGATTTCTATGTTTTGGCCTAGTATGGTTCTCAATCAGAGGCAGGTGTCATTAGTTGTCTCTGCTTGAGAATCATACTTAGGGGGCCTGGGTTGCACTGTTTGTGGGTGATTGTCTGTTAGTTGCTTGTGTCAGCACAGTCCTTATGATAGCTTCACGGTCTTTATTTGTTTATTGTTTTTGTATTCAGTGTTCAGTTCTTTCTTTAATTAAACATTCATCATGAACACATACCACGCCGCATTTTGGTCCTCTGATCCTTCTCGCCTCTCCTCTTCAGATGAAGAGGAGGAAGATTGTGACAGCCTGTGGCATCCAGCCCACCAGGCTCCTCTTTGCAAATAGACCTCAAAGAGGAAGTTGGTGTAGGAGAAGTTGAGTGGTGTGTGAGAATCACTCAGATACAATTACAGTTACTCTGTTTCATACCAAGTCTGTTTTTCATGTTGAAACATAATGTGACAACCATATGTTTTGCATCGAACTCAAATGTAACTTTTACTTTTTTGTCTTCAGTCAAATGGATAGTGGAGTTTGGTTCATGATTTAACTATTTTTAAATCCCACACACATTCCTATTCAAGCCTGGCAAGAATCGACTTCTTCACAGTATCTTAAATATGAGTAATGAGATTCAATATGTTCAAAGTACTGCTATTTGTTCATGTATTAGCTTCACAACGAAAAGACATAGTGTATTTGATATGGGGATGGTTCAATGCAATGTGTTGTGAGTTCAGCTACTCTACCAGTAAGTGTATGTTTGTATTGTTTCAAGGAATCAGTAGTGTGTTCTCACATGGCTTGTTCTGGGAACATGTTTTTTCTCATGGGGCTCTTTATGTCAGGTGAGTCTTCCACACAGCAACAACTAGTTATGAATCAGACAGAGGAATAAGCACAAGTGATGATATTTCATAGTGTGAGCTATATTCCCGTCTGTCTCAATGTATAGAAAAGTGTACAGATAATTCCTGATAAGTAGAGTTTAATAGTCTGGATTCAAACATTATGTGCTCCAGATATGTGCATGATCCAGTTTAGGGCATGGAGTTGTGACATCAGGACTCCACCTTCCGGCGCCGACAGAGATGGCCGCCTCGCTTCGCGTTCCGAGGAAACTATGCAGTATTTTGTTTTTTTATGTGTTATTTCTTACATTGGTACCCCAGGTTTAGGTTTCATTACATACAGTCGGGAGGAACTACTGAATATAAGAGCAACGTCAACTCACCATTACGACCAGGAATATGCCTTTCGCAAAGCGGATCCTGTGTTCTGCCTTCCACCCAGGACAATGGATCGGATCCCAGCTGGCGACCCAAAACAACGACGTCGTAAAAGAGGCAAACGAAGCGGTCTTCTGGTCAGGCTCCGGAGACGGGCACATCGCACACCACTCCCTAGCATACTCCCAGTCTCTTGACAACAAGGTTGATGAAATCCAAGCAAGGGTAGCAAGGGTAGCATTCCAGAGAGACATCAGAGACTGTAACGTTCTTTGCTTCACGGAAACATGGCTCAATCGAGAGACGCTATCAGAGTCGGTGCAGCCAGCTGGTTTCTTCACGCATCGCACCGACAGAAACAAGCATCTTTCTGGTAAGAAGGGCGGGGGTGTATGCCTTATGATTATCGAGACGTGGTGTGATCATAACAACATACAGGAACTCAAGTCATTCTGTTCACTTGACTCACAATCAAATGTCGACCGCATTATCTACCAAGGGAATTCTCTTAGATTATAATCACAGCTGTATATATTCCCCTCCAAGCAGACACATCGATGGCCCTGAACAAACTTTATTTGACTCTATGCAAACTGGAAACCACATATCCTGAGGCTGCATTCATTGTAGCTGGGGATTTTAACAAGGCTAATCTGAAAACAAGACTCCTTAAATTGTATCAGCATATTGATTGCATAACCAGGGCTGGTAAAACCCTGGATCATTGTTATTCTAACTTCTGCGATGCATATAAGGCCCTCCCCCGCCTTCCTTTCGGAAAAGCTGACCACGACTCCATTTTGTTGTTCCCAGCCTACAGACAGAAACTAAAACAAAAAGCTCAGGCCTGTTCAACACTGGTCCGACCATTCTGATTCCACGCTTCAAGACTGCTTCGATCATGTGGATTGGGATATGTTCCGCATTGGTCCAACAAGAACATTGACGAATACGCTGATTCGGTGAGCGAGTTCATAAGAAAATGTATTGACGATGTCGTACCCATAGCAACGATTAAAACATTCCCAAACCAGAAACCGTGGATTGATGGCAGCATTCGGTGAAACTGAAAGCGCGAACCACTGCTTTTAACCAGGGAAAGATGACCGGAAACATGACCGAATACAAACAGTGTAGCTATTCCCTCCGCAAGGCAATCAAACAAGCTAAGCTTCAGTATAGAGACAAAGTAGAGTCGCAATTCAACGGCTCAGACACAAGAGGTATGTGGCAGGGTCTACAGTCAATCACGGATTACAAAAAGAAAACCAGCCCCGTCGCGGACCAGGATGTCTTGCTCCCAGACAGAATAAATAACTTTTTTGTCCGCTTTGAGGACAATACAGTGTCACTGACACTGCCCGCAACCAAAACCTGCAGGCTCTCCTTCACTGCAGCCGACGTGAGTAAAACATTTAAACGTGTTAACCCTCGCAAGGCTGCAGGCCCAGATGACATCCCCAGCCGCGTCCTCAGAGCATGCGCAGACCCGCTGGCTGGTGTGTTTACGGACATATTCAATCAATCCTTATCCCAGTCTGCTGTTCCCACATGCTTCAAGAGGGCCACCATTGTTCCTGTTCCCAAGAAAGCTAAGGTAACTGAGCTAAACGTCTACCGCCCCGTAGCACTCACTTCCGTCATCATGAAGTGCTTTGAGAGACTTGTCAAGGACCATATAACCTCCACCCTACCTGACACCCTAGACCCACTCCAACTTGCTTACCGCCCAAATAGGTCCACAGACGACGCAATCGCAACCACAATGCACACTGCCCTAACCCATCTGGACAAGAGGAATGCCTATGTGAGAATGCTGTTCATCGACTACAGCTCAGCATTTAACACCATAGTACCCTCCAAACTCATCATCAAGCTCGAGACCCTGGGTCTCGACCCCGCCCTGTGCAACTGGGTACTGGACTTCCTGACGGGCCGGCCCCCAGGTGGCGAGGGTAGGTAACAACATCTCCACCCCGCTGATCCTCAACACTGGGGCCCCACAAGGGTGCGTTCTGAGCCCTCTCCTGTATTCCCTGTTCACCCATGACTGCGTGGCCATGCACGCCTCCAACTCAATCATCAAGTTTGCGGACGACACTACAGTGGTAGGCTTGATTACCAACAACGACGAGACGGCTTATATGGGAGAGGTGAGGGCCCTCGGAGTGTGGTGTCAGGAAAATAACCTCACACTCAACGTCAACAAAACTAAGGAGATGATTGTGGACTTCAGGAAACAGCAGAGGGAGCACCCCCCTATCCACATCGACAGGACAGTAGTGGAGAGGGTAGTAAGTTTTAAGTTCCTCAGGAGGCTGAAGAAATTTGTCTTGTCACCAAAAGCACTCACAAACTTCTACAGATGCACAATCGAGATCATCCTGTCGGGCTGTATCACCGCCTGGTATGGCAACTGCTCCGCCCACAACCGTAAGGCTCTCCAGAGGGTAGTGAGGTCTGCACAACGCATCACCGGGGGCAAACTACCTGCCCTCCAGGACACCTACACCACCCGATGTCACAGGAAGGCCATAAAGATCATCAAGGACAACAACCACCCGAGCCACTGGCTGTTCATCAAAGGTGCATCAAAGCAGAGACCGAGAGACTGAAAAACAGCTTCTATCTCAGGCCATTAGACTGTTAAACAGCCACCACTAACATTGAGTGGCTGCTGCCAACACACTGATTCAACTCCAGCCACTTCAATAATGGAAATTGATGGAAAAACATATCACTAGCCACTTTAAACAATGATACTTAATATTATGTTTACATACCCTACATTACTCATCTCATATGTATATGTATATACTGTACTCATCTCATATACTGTATCATCTACTGCATCTTTATATAATACGTGTATCACTAGCCACTTTAAACTATGCCACTTTGTTTACATACCCTACATTACTCATCTCATATGTATGTACTGTACTCGATACCATCTACTGCATCTTGCCTATGCCGTTCTGTACCATCACTCATTCATATCTTTATGTACATGTTCTTTATCCCCTTACACTTGTGTGTATAAGGTAGTAGTTGTGGAATTGTTAGGTTAGATTACTCGTTGGTTATTACTGCATTATCGGAACTAGAAGCACAAGCATTTCGCTACACTCACATTAAAACCTGCTAACCATGTGTATGTGACAAATACATTTGATTTGATTTGATTTGTATATTGAAATTAGTTCATATATTTTGCTGCAGAAGGAGAGATAGACTGTACTGAAAAGATCATATTACCTCCCTGATGTTGTCCTTCATGTTCCAAGTGTTTTGGCCTGTTTGGCCAACGAGATTTGATTGCCACAATGGCAGATAGACTGGACGTACTGACTAGCTCCTGTATGCAAATCCCATGTTCATTTGATAGTCCTTACTATAAATTGAACAGCACAATACTTACCTCTGGAGTGTGGATTAAAGAATTACCAGTCTTTGGTGGGCGTCCGGACAATGTGATATTTAACAGTAGTAAGACGGTCAACAGATATCAAGGGTAGATAACTGGAAACATGTCCCAGAAGAACTGCACCACAGTCTTCTTCACTGTAACCACCAGTTACTCTGATAAATCGTCATTCAAAGCCTCAACAAGTCTGTTTATTTACTGTAGTTGTCAATGGTAAGAAGAGACAGACTATTTAACTTTGATACATTTTTTTAAAATTATGTGAATAGAATACGACCAAGTAGGTGGTGTGCCTGTCGGAGTAAAATATATTTATCTGCAGTCCGATCATTACTGTCTCAGGTGAGGTGAAGGAAGGGACCCCTGTCAGCTTGAACTGCTCTGCTGTCGCTCCCTGTCCTGAACACCCCCCCCCCCCCCCGAGCTAACATGGACTCTCCCAACACAGTTCACACCTGAGAACCAAATGCAGGAGAATCCAGACCAGACCAAATCAGTTCTATCTATGGTGACCTTCGCTCCATCATACAAGGGACAAGCAACAAGAAAACCTAACAAAACATGATGCTTAACGATTCATGTAAGATTTAGTCACCGGTTCCTGTAGAATAGATCATTCTATCATGTTTTCACTGATGATTGTAATAGAGTGGTTTTGATGAGACTATTCAATATACCATATCCAGATACATTGTAAATGAACCCCTCTCCCTCAGTCTCTACTAAGGACACCTCAGCCTCCATCCGTTTGGATGGTTTATCAATACACCCAGTCACTACAAACCCACTCAGGGATTTCACCCACAGGAGGTTGGTGGCACCTTAATTGGGGAGAACGTACTCGTGGTAATGGCTGGAGCAGAACAGGTGGAATGGTACCAAATTCATCCAACAAGTTTTCCATGTGTTTGATTCCATTCCATTTGCTCCGTTCCAGACATTATTATGAGTTGTCTTCCCCTCAGCAGCCTCCACTGGTTTCACCATAAGGTCAATGGTGACTTTAAAACAGTTACATAGTTTAACGGGTGTGATTGGAGAAAACTGAGGATGGATCAGCAACATTGTGGAATAAGTCAAGGGGTACTTTCTGAAGACACTGAGGATACCAAACATTAGGAACACCTTCCTAACTTACATTTTTAATATTTAATAAATTTTTAATTCAAGCTGTACAACAACAGAATGTGGAATAAGTCAAGGGGTCCTTTCTGAAGACACTGAGGATACCAAACATTAGGAACACCTTCCTAACTTTGAGTTGAAACCCCTTTTGTCTTCAGAACAGCCTCAGTTAATCGGGGCATGGACTCTACAAGGTGTCGAAGCGTTCCACAGGGATGCTGGCCCATGTTGACTCCAATGCTTCCTACAGTTATGTCAAGTTGGATGGATTTCCTTTGGGTGGTGGACCATTCTTGATACACACTGGAAACTGTTTAGAGTGAAAAAAACAGCAGTGTTGCAGTTCTTGAAACCAGTGTGTCTGCCACCTACTACCACACCTCGTTCAAAGGCACATACATTTTTGTCTTGCCCAAACACCCTCTAAATGGCACACATACACAATCCATGTCTCAATTGTTTCAAGGCTTAAAAATCCTTCTTTAAACTGTCTCCCCCCCTTCATCTACAATGATTGAAGTGGATTTAACAAGTGACAACAATAAGGGATCATAGAATACACCTGCATTCACCTGGTCAGTCTATGTCATGGAAAAAGCAGTAAGATTGGTTCTGTTTTATCACCTAATACCTACTCATATATCCATTGATAGTGTGTGGTAGCCTGATCTGCATGCAGGCACATCGTTTCATTGTATTTTCATACATTTTATCCACAAAGAGGCAAAGCAGTTTCCACATAACTGAAAAGAGCTTGTCGTCCCTTTTTTGTCAGTCCCCCCATATCCCCATTCCCACCATATAGCAGCATCAGCGTAGTATAATGTCCAATAGTCAATACTTTCTCTCTTCTCTCTCTGAACCATCTGGTCCCTTCACCTCTCAATTCCTGACCTTGTCCTCCAGAGCTTTCAACTCTCCCTCCACCTGTTGGGGACCCTCAGCTCCTGGGTATCCTTCTTCCAGAAGACCTTGGGAAGGTCGAAGAGTGATTTGTCCAAATTTAGTTTTTTCGCAAGTTTAGGAGAATTAGGCTGCAGGTTAGGAGAATTAACGTAGCAGGTTATGATAATTAGATCAAGGAACGGAAAAGTGCTAGGATTAGCTCAAAAGCTAAAAGAATTTGACGTCAATTTGACAAAGCTTTATCCCATCTAGACTTGACCGTCATAGAGGGAGTGTAAGGGGTGTGTAACTGGTGGCAGGGAAGTCAGACGCAGGAGAGCAGAACTAGGTAACAGCCGGAGCTGCACCTGGCACCTACTACCACAACTCATTCAAAGGCACTTGATTGGTTCTGTTTTATCACCTAATACCTACTCATATATCCATTGATAGTGTGTGGTAGCCTGATCTGCATGCAGGCACATCGTTTCATTGTATTTTCATACATTTTATCCATATATAGGCAAAGCAGTTTCCACAAAATTGAAATGAGCTTGTTAGTACTTTTTTGTCAGTACTACCATATACAGTGCCTTGCGAAAGTATTCGGCCCCCTTGAACTTTGCCACCTTTTGCCACATTTCAGGCTTCAAACATAAAGATATAAAACTGTATTTTTTTGTGAAGAATCAACAACAAGTGGGACACAATCATGAAGTGGAACGACATTTATTGGATATTTCAAACTTTTTTAACAAATCAAAAACTGAAAAAACTTGGGCGTGCAAAATTATTCGGATAATAAACGTATCAGGTTATGATGATTAGATGAAGGTACAGAAAAGGGTTAGGATTAGCTAACATGCTAAAAGAATACAACTTCAACTAGACAAAAGCTTCATCTCATCTAGACTTGACCGTCGAAGAGAGGGCCCATGTCTGCCCTGCCGCCCATGCCCTGCAGGCTCTCTCCTGTTGCACATGGGACACACTCTTTTCACAACACTTCAATAAGAAATTATTTTGGAAGCAGATTAGGAGCAGGGACAGATTACCGAACGGCCCCAGATAGCATATGATAGCACGTGTAGAATTACAGGAAATTAGCTTTAAAACTGAAACCTTTCCTATCGACCTCATGGCAAAAGGTGTTGAATATCAGGGAATTAGCTTTAAAACTGCAAATTTTGTCTCAGCCTCATTGCAAAATGTGTAGAATAGCATTATCAAATTGCAAATGTTCCTCTCTGCACCATGGCAAAATGTGTTTAATAGCAGAAAAGTAAGCTCAGGGTCCCAAATGCGGTCATCTGATTGTAGCGTTAAAACGGCAACCTTTTATATCAGCCTCATGGCAAAATGTGAACACAAGCATGAGGTGCTATAAAACAGCAACAATATAAATAATAATTCTCTCTGCACCATGGCAGAACGTGTTGAAACGAAGGAAAGTAAGCTCAGGGTCCCAAATATCCTCATCCAACCCTGGTTAGGAGAGCATTTTCCCTAAACCTGACTATTTAACCTGACCTTAACCTCAGGCTCTTAACATGCTAAGATAATTATCTTAACCTGCTACATAAATTCTCATAAACTGCTACGAAAAAGTCAATTCCGTATCAAAGTGGAGTGAAAAGAGTGTCTCTGTGGCATCCAGCCCACCAGGCTCCTCTTTGCAAATAGACTTCAAAGAGGAAGTTGGCGTCGGGGAAGTTGAGTGGTGTGTGAGAATCACTCAGATACAATTACAGTTACTCTGTTTCATACCAAGTCTGTTTTTCATGTTCATGTTTAATGTCATTAATTGTTGACCAGTTGAAGAAGGATTTTATTGAAATGGATAACACGATTAAAGACAAACGCACAGCTCTACAAATAGCTGTTAATGATGATGACATATTCAAATGAACTCATGAAAACTAACCAAGCGCACCAGGACAAGTTGTCTTCAGAAATAAAGGAACTTAAAATCAAGAAATTCAACCAATACAAAAAAGACAAGGCCGAGGATAAAGTCTACTTCTGGAGAAACCCTGACAAGGGAGGTCCTGCTCCCTCTCTCCATGGCAGACGCAGGAGGGATGCCGCTTACTTCTATCCACCCCCGTCTGGTCAACGCTCTACAACCAGCGCCTCATCGGCTTCCAGTGGTAGTTTTTTATTCAACCAGAGACTGGACGGACAGAAGGGCGGAGGAGGCCGCAGGCACGCTCATCGACGAGATGTCGCACCCAACGGGGCAAGAAGAAACGACTATCAGAGGCAGAGGAGACCGTTCACACGGTCCTAGAACCCACGAGACTGAGTGTCTTTAATTTATCAAGCAAGATATTGAGCCCTGCCCATGTCTCTTTGCTTAATAAAGGGTTATCTTCTGTGCCTACAACCCAGTGCAACAATTTTGATGTTAAGGTAGACCTGTTTAAGTTTTTTAGAAACATCCGTTTTAGGGAATACTTTAGCTCCCCTAATTCTGACACTTCTATTGAACCAGCAGGTTGCTCTCCTGCACATATTCTGACTCCTTTTAGAAGCAAGAGTTATTTTATACCTCCAGCCAATCGCAATCACTATCGAGACATATTGCAGACTTGTGCAAAAAGATGTTGGACATCTCCTTAAGAATAAACAGGGGTCCCAATCTTTCCCAATAATTTACCTGAGGATGAAGAACAAGCTTTGCTTGATTTACAAACCGACAAGTCAGTCCTTATTCGTCCTGCTGATAAGGGTGGGTCGGTTGTACTCATGGATAGGACAGTTTATGTACATGTCATAGACAGCTGCTTGACAACACCTTTTACAAGAAACTCAGAAGTGACCCTACTTCCCAATTTCAGAATACTATCTTTACTGTCTTAGATTGGTATTTAAGATCTGGTCAGATAACCAAAAAAGAACATGACTTTTTGGCTATTCAACACCCTAAAATTGCCACTTTCTATACTTTGCCGAAATTACACAAGAATGTTACAAAACCACCAGGGCGCCCTATTGTAGTGGGCATTGATGCAGTAACGTCCCCTATTGTAGTGGGCATTGATGCAGTAACGTCCCCTATTGTAGTGGGCATTGATGCAGTAACGTCCCCTATTGTAGTGGGCATTGATGCAGTAACAGCCCCTATTGTAGTGGGCATTGATGCAGTAGCGTCCCCTATTGTAGTGGGCATTGATGCAGTAACGTCCCCTATTGTAGTGGGCATTGATGCAGTAACAGCCCCTATTGTAGTGGGCATTGATGCAGTAACGTCCCCTATTGTAGTGGGCATTGATGCAGTAACGTCCCCTATTGTAGTGGGAATTGATGCAGTAACAGCCCCTATTGTAGGGGGCATTGATGCAGTAACGTCCCCTATTGTAGTGGGCATTGATGCAGTAACGTCCCCTATTGTAGGGGGCATTGATGCAGTAACAGCCCCTATTGTAGGGGGCATTGATGCAGTAACGTCCCCTATTGTAGTGGGCATTGATGCAGTAACGTCCCCTATTGTAGTGGGCATTGATGCAGTAACGTCCCCTATTGTAGCGGGCATTGATGCAGTAACGTCCCCTATTGTAGTGGGCATTGATGCAGTAACGTCCCCTATTGTAGTGGGCATTGATGCAGTAACGTCCCCTATTGTAGTGGGCATTGATGCAGTAACGTCCCCTATTGTAGCGGGCATTGATGCAGTAACGTCCCCTATTGTAGGGGGCATTGATGCAGTAACGTCCCCTATTGTAGTGGGCATTGATGCAGTAACGTCCCCTATTGTAGTGGGCATTGATGCAGTAACGTCCCCTATTGTAGTGGGCATTGATGCAGTAACGTCCCCTATTGTAGTGGGCATTGATGCAGTAACGTCCCCTATTGTAGCGGGCATTGATGCAGTAACATCCCCTATTGTAGCGGGCATTGATGCAGTAACATCCCCTATTGTAGCGGGCATTGATGCAGTAACGTCCCCTATTGTAGGGGGCATTGATGCAGTAACGTCCCCTATTGTAGTGGGCATTGATGCAGTAACGTCCCCTATTGTAGTGGGCATTGATGCAGTAACGTCCCCTATTGTAGCGGGCATTGATGCAGTAACGTCCCCTATTGTAGCGGGCATTGATGCAGTAACGTCCCCTATTGTAGTGGGCATTGATGCAGTAACGTCCCCTATTGTAGTGGGCATTGATGCAGTAACGGCCCCTATTGTAGCGGGCATTGATGCAGTAACATCCCCTATTGTAGTGGGCATTGATGCAGTAACATCCCCTATTGTAGTGGGCATTGATGCAGTAACGTCCCCTATTGTAGCGGGCATTGATGCAGTAACGTCCCCTATTGTAGTGGGCATTGATGCAGTAACATCCCCTATTGTAGTGGGCATTGATGCAGTAACGTCCCCTATTGTAGTGGGCATTGATGCAGTAACGTCCCCTATTGTAGTGGGCATTGATGCAGTAACGTCCCCTATTGTAGTGGGCATTGATGCAGTAACGTCCCCTATTGTAGTGGGCATTGATGCAGTAACGTCCCCTATTGTAGCGGGCATTGATGCAGTAACGTCCCCTATTGTAGTGGGCATTGATGCAGTAACGTCCCCTATTGTAGTGGGCATTGATGCAGTAACGTCCCCTATTGTAGTGGGCATTGATGCAGTAACATCCCCTATTGTAGTGGGCATTGATGCAGTAACGTCCCCTATTGTAGTGGGCATTGATGCAGTAACGTCCCCTATTGTAGTGGGCATTGATGCAGTAACGTCCCCTATTGTAGTGGGCATTGATGCAGTAACATCCCCTATTGTAGTGGGCATTGATGCAGTAACATCCCCTATTGTAGTTGGCATTGATGCAGTAACATCCCCTATTGTAGTGGGCATTGATGCAGTAACGTCCCCTATTGTAGTGGGCATTGATGCAGTAACATCCCCTATTGTAGTGGGCATTGATGCAGTAACATCCCCTATTGTAGCGGGCATTGATGCAGTAACGTCCCCTATTGTAGCGGGCATTGATGCAGTAACATCCCCTATTGTAGTGGGCATTGATGCAGTAACGTCCCCTATTGTAGTGGGCATTGATGCAGTAACATCCCCTATTGTAGCGGGCATTGATGCAGTAACGTCCCCTATTGTAGCGGGCATTGATGCAGTAACGTCCCCTATTGTAGTGGGCATTGATGCAGTAACATCCCCTATTGTAGCGGGCATTGATGCAGTAACATCCCCTATTGTAGCGGGCATTGATGCAGTAACATCCCCTATTGTAGGGGGCATTGATGCAGTAACGTCCCCTATTGTAGCGGGCATTGATGCAGTAACATCCCCTATTGTAGTTGGCATTGATGCAGTAACGTCCCCTATTGTAGCGGGCATTGATGCAGTAACGTCCCCTATTGTAGCGGGCATTGATGCAGTAACATCCCCTATTGTAGCGGGCATTGATGCAGTAACATCCCCTATTGTAGCGGGCATTGATGCAGTAACGTCCCCTATTGTAGGGGGCATTGATGCAGTAACGTCCCCTATTGTAGTGGGCATTGATGCAGTAACGTCCCCTATTGTAGTGGGCATTGATGCAGTAACGTCCCCTATTGTAGCGGGCATTGATGCAGTAACGTCCCCTATTGTAGCGGGCATTGATGCAGTAACGTCCCCTATTGTAGTGGGCATTGATGCAGTAACGTCCCCTATTGTAGTGGGCATTGATGCAGTAACGGCCCCTATTGTAGCGGGCATTGATGCAGTAACATCCCCTATTGTAGTGGGCATTGATGCAGTAACATCCCCTATTGTAGTGGGCATTGATGCAGTAACGTCCCCTATTGTAGCGGGCATTGATGCAGTAACGTCCCCTATTGTAGTGGGCATTGATGCAGTAACATCCCCTATTGTAGTGGGCATTGATGCAGTAACGTCCCCTATTGTAGTGGGCATTGATGCAGTAACGTCCCCTATTGTAGTGGGCATTGATGCAGTAACGTCCCCTATTGTAGTGGGCATTGATGCAGTAACGTCCCCTATTGTAGTGGGCATTGATGCAGTAACGTCCCCTATTGTAGCGGGCATTGATGCAGTAACGTCCCCTATTGTAGCGGGCATTGATGCAGTAACGTCCCCTATTGTAGTGGGCATTGATGCAGTAACGTCCCCTATTGTAGTGGGCATTGATGCAGTAACGTCCCCTATTGTAGTGGGCATTGATGCAGTAACGTCCCCTATTGTAGTGGGCATTGATGTAGTAACGTCCCCTATTGTAGTGGGCATTGATGCAGTAACGTCCCCTATTGTAGTGGGCATTGATGCAGTAACATCCCCTATTGTAGTGGGCATTGATGCAGTAACATCCCCTATTGTAGTTGGCATTGATGCAGTAACATCCCCTATTGTAGTGGGCATTGATGCAGTAACGTCCCCTATTGTAGTGGGCATTGATGCAGTAACATCCCCTATTGTAGTGGGCATTGATGCAGTAACATCCCCTATTGTAGCGGGCATTGATGCAGTAACGTCCCCTATTGTAGCGGGCATTGATGCAGTAACATCCCCTATTGTAGTGGGCATTGATGCAGTAACGTCCCCTATTGTAGTGGGCATTGATGCAGTAACATCCCCTATTGTAGCGGGCATTGATGCAGTAACGTCCCCTATTGTAGCGGGCATTGATGCAGTAACGTCCCCTATTGTAGTGGGCATTGATGCAGTAACATCCCCTATTGTAGCGGGCATTGATGCAGTAACATCCCCTATTGTAGTGGGCATTGATGCAGTAACATCCCCTATTGTAGCGGGCATTGATGCAGTAACATCCCCTATTGTAGGGGGCATTGATGCAGTAACGTCCCCTATTGTAGCGGGCATTGATGCAGTAACATCCCCTATTGTAGTTGGCATTGATGCAGTAACGTCCCCTATTGTAGCGGGCATTGATGCAGTAACATCCCCTATTGTAGTGGGCATTGATGCAGTAACATCCCCTATTGTAGTGGGCATTGATGCAGTAACATCCCCTATTGTAGTGGGCATTGATGCAGTAACGTCCCCTATTGTAGCGGGCATTGATGCAGTAACGTCCCCTATTGTAGTGGGCATTGATGCAGTAACATCCCCTATTGTAGCGGGCATTGATGCAGTAACGTCCCCTATTGTAGTGGGCATTGATGCAGTAACATCCCCTATTGTAGTGGGCATTGATGCAGTAACATCCCCTATTGTAGCGGGCATTGATGCAGTAACGTCCCCTATTGTAGTGGGCATTGATGCAGTAACGTCCCCTATTGTAGCGGGCATTGATGCAGTAACGTCCCCTATTGTAGTGGGCATTGATGCAGTAACATCCCCTATTGTAGTGGGCATTGATGCAGTAACGTCCCCTATTGTAGGGGGCATTGATGCAGTAACGTCCCCTATTGTAGTGGGCATTGATGCAGTAACGTCCCCTATTGTAGCGGGCATTGATGCAGTAACATCCCCTATTGTAGCGGGCATTGATGCAGTAACATCCCCTATTGTAGCGGGCATTGATGCAGTAACGTCCCCTATTGTAGTGGGCATTGATGCAGTAACATCCCCTATTGTAGTGGGCATTGATGCAGTAACATCCCCTATTGTAGTGGGCATTGATGCAGTAACGTCCCCTATTGTAGCGGGCATTGATGCAGTAACGTCCCCTATTGTAGTGGGCATTGATGCAGTAACGTCCCCTATTGTAGTGGGCATTGATGCAGTAACATCCCCTATTGTAGCGGGCATTGATGCAGTAACGTCCCCTATTGTAGCGGGCATTGATGCAGTAACGTCCCCTATTGTAGCGGGCATTGATGCAGTAACGTCCCCTATTGTAGCGGGCATTGATGCAGTAACGTCCCCTATTGTAGCGGGCATTGATGCAGTAACGTCCCCTATTGTAGCGGGCATTGATGCAGTAACGTCCCCTATTGTAGTGGGCATTGATGCAGTAACGTCCCCTATTGTAGCGGGCATTGATGCAGTAACGTCCCCTATTGTAGTGGGCATTGATGCAGTAACATCCCCTATTGTAGCGGGCATTGATGCAGTAACATCCCCTATTGTAGTGGGCATTGATGCAGTAACATCCCCTATTGTAGCGGGCATTGATGCAGTAACATCCCCTATTGTAGTGGGCATTGATGCAGTAACATCCCCTATTGTAGCGGGCATTGATGCAGTAACGTCCCCTATTGTAGCGGGCATTGATGCAGTAACGTCCCCTATTGTAGCGGGCATTGATGCAGTAACGTCCCCTATTGTAGCGGGCATTGATGCATTAACATCCCCTATTGTAGCGGGCATTGATGCAGTAACGTCCCCTATTGTAGCGGGCATTGATGCAGTAACGTCCCCTATTGTAGTGGGCATTGATGCAGTAACATCCCCTATTGTAGCGGGCATTGATGCAGTAACGTCCCCTATTGTAGCGGGCATTGATGCAGTAACGTCCCCTATTGTAGTGGGCATTGATGCAGTAACATCCCCTATTGTAGCGGGCATTGATGCAGTAACGTCCCCTATTGTAGCGGGCATTGATGCAGTAACGTCCCCTATTGTAGCGGGCATTGATGCAGTAACGTCCCCTATTGTAGCGGGCATTGATGCAGTAACATCCCCTATTGTAGCGGGCATTGATGCAGTAACGTCCCCTATTGTAGTGGGCATTGATGCAGTAACGGCCCCTATATCTACTTCTGTTGACTTTTTTATTAGACCACTCGCAGAACAGCTCCCCTCCTTTGTAAAGGACACCAGCAGTATGATCTCTATCATTGAATCTCTTGATCCTCTCCATGAGAATACCTTGTTAGTTACTTTTGATGTTGAGTCGTTATACACAAATATTCCACACGGGGGCGGTATTGAAGCTCTGGAACATTTTCTTCTGCAACGTGACCCTAATGAACTACCTTCCAGTGCATGCATTATAACATTGGCTGAAATAGTACTCACACATAACTATTTCATGTTTCTAAATAATTTCTTTATTCAGACGAAGGGTACTGCTATGGGATCCCCCATGGCTCCTAACTATGCTAATTTGTATGTGGGTTACATGGAGAAACAGTCTATTTTCAATCTTTTCAAAAATGTTTTCTTGCCTAACATTATTATTTGGAAACGGTATATTGATGATATTTTTGTTCCATGGAGGGGTGATGCAAAACAGCTCCAGGCATTCCATGGAGGGGTGATGCAAAACAGCTCCAGGCGTTCTATGGAGGGGTGATGCAAAACAGCTCCAGGCGTTCTATGGAGGGGTGATGCAAAACAGCTCCAGGCGTTCTATAGAGGGGTGATGCAAAACAGCTCCAGGCATTCTATGGAGGGGTGATGCAAAACAGCTCCAGGCGTTCTATGGAGGGGTGATGCAAAACAGCTCCAGGCGTTCTATGGAGGGGTGATGCCAAACAGCTCCAGGCGTTCTATAGAGGGGTGATGCAAAACAGCTCCAGGCGTTCTATAGAGGGGTGATGCAAAACAGCTCCAGGCGTTCTATGGAGGGGTGATGCAAAACAGCTCCAGGCGTTCTATAGAGGGGTGATGCAAAACAGCTCCAGGCGTTCTATGGAGGGGTGATGCAAAACAGCTCCAGGCGTTCTATAGAGGGGTGATGCAAAACAGCTCCAGGCATTCCATGGAGGGGTGATGCAAAACAGCTCCAGGCGTTCTATGGAGGGGTGATGCAAAACAGCTCCAGGCATTCCATGCTTTTCTTAACTCCTGTTCTGATCATTTGAGATTTACTATGCAATCTGATACACGTCAAATCAGTTTCCTTGATCTTCTGATCTTGTGTGAAGATAATGTTCTATACACTGATCTTTACAGGAAGCCTACTGATCGTAACAGTTTGTTGAGAGCTGATAGTTGTCACCCACTTCCCTTGAAAAATAGTTTGCCCTACAGCCAATTCTGTCGAATCAAAAGAATTTGCAAAAAACAATTAGATTTCGACAGAAATATGGCTGAGACGCAAAGAAAGTTCAAGGAGAGGGGCTACAAAAATGATCAGATTAATATTGCCATTGAGAAAATTCAAAACAAAACGAGACATGACCTTTTCAAGGTCAGTCCCGCAAAAAGATGCATTCTTGTGTTCTAACTACCCGCTATTCAAAGTGCTCTGAACAAATGAAGGGAATTGTTCACAAACATTGGCACATTCTAAAATCCAATGATAGTCTCGGTAATGTGTTTTCGGACCTTCCCTTGGTCGTATTCTCGTGGGGCAGAAATCTCAGAGACCAATTGGTACACTCTGATTTACCACCCCAAGATATTGCAGAACAACGTCTATTAGCGCCCCTACTGGATTGAAATTGAAAATGTAATGGCTGTGCTCAATGCAATGGCACTTGCATAAACGTAGATCCTTCAAACACCCACAAACATGGAAATCGATCCCAATCAAAGGTGTTATTACGTGCTCCACTAAGGCAGTTATTTATCTTATAACTTGTCCTTGTGGTAAAAATGATGTGGGTAAAACAAAGCGCGAATTAAAAGTACGTATCTCAGAGCATCGTAGCACCATTAGGTGTAAATCTTGACTTAGTTGCGGCCCACTTCTTGGATTTCGTCTCTGTGTTATATTGGCATCGAACATGTCACCCTCCCTATGAGAGGGGGTGACCTTGATAATTTATTGTTAAAATGAGAGGCTGCCTGGATCTTTAACTTAAAGACCCTTGCGCCCTTCGGTCTCAACGTAGACTTTGATCTGAAGCCATTCTTGTGATTATTGTGACTTTGCCATTATAATTGTTTGTAAGCTTGTGTAGTCAAATTAATCTATGATCGTTTGCTATCCGTTTGTTGTTTGTATGCTGTTCTTTGTATGACCTTTTAATATTTGATAATTATCCAATGATATTAGGCCACTCTTGGCCATGATTACAGACACCTGTGTCTTTTGACACTATATAAACGAGTGTTTGTGATTATACCCTGATGAGGACAGATTTTTGCATCTGAGCTCCTAGAGTGTGCGGCTCTCTTTTATTTGAAAGTTTTTCATATTGAAACATAATGTGACAACCATATGTTTTGTATCGAACTCAAATTAAACTTTTCTTTTTTATATTTGAATAAATTAATCGTGGATTTGGGTTCATAATTTTACTAGATTTTTTAAAATCCCACAGATATTCCCATTCAAGCCTGGGAGATATGGGAGATATGGGAGATACAGGAGATACAGGAGATACGGGAGATACAGGAGATACAGGAGATACAGGAGATACGGGAGAGGGAGATACGGGAGATACAGGAGATACAGGAGATATGGGAGATGGTTTTGCTGCCAAAAGTTTATTTTAGCAATTTATTGGGGGCAGACTTAGTGATTCAGGGGCCCGTTTCAAAATGCTGCTGACCTGTCCTACCCCGAGAAAGGGACATTAAATACAGTAGTATTCCTTTAAAATGGTTTCTCATACACATATTAGGAAGTATTTCACTGATGAGATGTGAGATATGCCACATGAATTTCAGCACTTTAGTTTGTCAGACCTCATTATGTGTGTGACAGTTTCTGCTGTAGACAGTTTACGTTACCGTCTAAGGCAAGTATCGACTTCTTCACTATATTTTCTGTTCATTTTAATGTTCAAAATAAATTAAAGGAGATGAATTCTGAGTAATGAGATTCAATATGTTCTAATGTACTGCTGTTTGTTCACGTATTAGCTTTACAACTGAAGGACATTGTGTATTTGATATGGGGATGGTTTAATGTGTTGTGTGAGTTAAGTTACTCCACCAGTAAGTGTATGTTTGTACTGTTTCAGGTGATCAGTGTTGTGTGAGTTCTCACATGACTTGTCCTGAGAACATGTTTTTTCTCATTGGCCTCTTTATGTCAGGTGAGTCTTCCACACAACAACAACTAGTTATGAATCAGACATAAAGGAATAACCACAAGTCATTATATTTTATGGGATGTGCTATATTCCAGCCTTTTAATTGTGTAGAAAAGTGTACAGTTAATTCCTGATTAGTGTTTTTAATAGTCTGGATTTAAACTGCTGTGAAAAAGTTTTTGCATATTTTCAGATATTCAATCAATAGATGATATTAGATAAATGGAACCTGAGTGAACAAATAACACAACATTTACATACTTATTTAATTTATTTCTTAAACAAAGTTATGCTCCCCTACACTAAATAACTGGCTGTGCCTCCTTCAGCTGAAATTACATTCCCTGTAATTGTTGATCAGTCTCTCACATTGTTGTGGAGGAATTTTGGCAAACTGTCCCATGCAGATCTGCTTTAACTCAGTGACATTCATGGGTTTTCAAGCATGAACTGCTCGTTTCAAGTCCTGCCACAATATCTCAAATGGGATTAGGTCTGGACATTGAGTAGGCCATTCCAAAACTTTAAATTTGTTGCTTTTAATCCCTTTTCATGTATACTTGATTGTGTGTTTTGGAATGGTGGCACAACCAGTTATTGAGAGTAAGGGGGCAATTACATTTTCACACAGGGGTATTGGGTGTTGCATAACTTTGTTAATGAAAGAAAATAAATAACTATAAAATAAGTTTATAAACTCAAGTTCCCTTTATCTAATATTAGGTTTTGGTTGAAGATCTGATAACAGTAAAAAAAATAAGTAAAAATAGAGAACCATAAAGGGGGAAATACTTATTCATGTCCCTGTATGTTCATGTGAAACCGACATCAGTGTGCGGTTAACAGTATAGCTTCCACCACTGTCCCTGTATGTTCATGTGAAACCGACATCAAACTAATTGTTCATAAGAAGGGCCTGAGATCAAAGTCAATATTAAGACAGTAGTGGTCAATGTTTTAAATACCTCCTCTCCTTGGTTAGCCAACATGCTCAATGCGTGTGTATATGCGTGTGTTTTTGAGTGAGGAGATGGGATGGTTAGCTTCAACAAAGTGAGCTGCTACTGGATAGTCAGTGTTATTACACCTGATTGAGCTGCGGTGGTTGTCACACACTGACCTTAGAGAGCTTTTTATGTCTCTATTTTGGTTTTGTCAGGGTGTGATTTGGGTGGGCATTCTATGTTCCTTTCTCTATGTTTTGTATTTCTTTGTTTTGGCTGACTATCATTGTCTCTGATT
Organism: Oncorhynchus clarkii lewisi; assembly: GCF_045791955.1. NCBI lineage: Eukaryota > Metazoa > Chordata > Actinopteri > Salmoniformes > Salmonidae > Oncorhynchus > Oncorhynchus clarkii. The sequence goes on from NC_092157.1 coordinate 8,656,311, forward strand.
GGGAACCATACTTGGGTAGCTTTTTCCCACCTATGTTTTGTGGGTAGTTGTTTTCTGTTTAGTGTTTTCTGCACCTGACAGGACTGTTTCAGTTTGCACTTTGGTCTTTTTGTGTCAGTGTTCAGTTAAATAAAGGTCATGAACACTTACCACGCTGCACTTTGGTCCGATTCCTCCTCATCAGACGACGACACACGTTACAGTGGTCAGCTATGCATTGTTTTAATTGTCTTTTCGGTTGTCCTACGTAGGCTTTTCCACATGAACATGTGATGAGACAGATTACTCCCTTTATCTTGCAAGAGATGATACCCCTAACAGGGATGTTTCCACCTGTATGTGGGTGTCTGAAGAAGGATGTTTTTGTAGTGCTATTGCACTGTGAGCATGAGCCACATTTGTAGTTCCTATTTGGAATGGGTGTCAAGAGTGTCTGAGTGGGCTCAGGGGGAAGGTCAGATTCACTAAACTATCCTCAATATTGAGACCATGCTTATAGACCACCAGTGGGTTGGTCCTTGAGGTGTGCAATTGTTGTGTCTGATTGCAGAATATGCCAGTGCTTCTTCAGGATTGCTTTCATTTTCTCTGAACACTTGGTGTACTTAGTGCAAATGTTTTTCTTCTTTGGTGTAGTTTTTAGCAATTCTTCTCGTAGTTCTTGAGATATTTCCATCGTTGCATCATCAATAATTTTTTCCATGTAGCCTCTGATTTTGAAATTATTTGTCATTTTCTTAGCATTGCTGTCAAAATCTGACTGTTGGCCACAGATTAATTTAACCCTGCATAACTGGCTTTATGGTAGACCATTCCTGAGGGGAAGGGGATGCATACTATCCCCACGTAGCAGGGTATTGAGGTCTGTTGTGCTTTGTGTACAAGTCTGTATTTAATGCATCATTCTCTTTGATGATCCATAAGTCCAGGTAGTTTATATTTCTCTCAACAGTCTGCATGGTGAATTTGAGATATTCAGAGCTCTCGTTTAGCAGAGTTTGGAATTAATTTAGTTCCTGCTGACTTCCTTCCCAGAGCACAAAGACATCATCTATGTATCTCTTCCATGAGAGGATTTTAGAATGTAGGGAGTGTGTCTCTGTTTTGTAAGTGGTTCCTCAAATTGTTCCACACACAGGTTCACATAGTTGGGGGCAAAGGAAAATAGGAAAAAGATAAAACTCTGACTCAAAGATAAAGCAGCTATTGGATAATACCAATTTAGTGAGTTTCAAGATGCAATCATTGTTTGGAGAAACACTAGGGTCACTCTACTGAAGGAAGTGTTGCAGGTCAAAAAATATAATTTAAAAGTCTGCATTAAGGTGTCTGTAATAGAAAATACTTGTCTAAAACGAATATAGACATTAATACATGCATTTCTATAGCTTCCAACATCTGTTTTACACTGAAGGAGGAGTAACAAGATGGCTGTGCAGTTGCCTCCAAACAGAGGCCCCTGTCAGTCATCTAGGGTTAATACATATCATTGGACAGAACTGATAATATATCAGAACCTCCCTGATGTTGTCCTTTATGTTGCAGGTGTTTTGGCCTGTTTTGGTCAACGAAATTTGATCGTCACAATGCCAGATAGACTGGATGTACTGACGGGCTCCTGTGTGCAAATCCCATGTTCATTTGATATTGATGACCCACATAATACATTTAACAGCACAATACTAACCTCTGGAGTGTGGATTAAAGAAAACTCAAACTTTCGTGAGCGTCCGGACAATGTGATATTTAACAGTAGTAAGACGGTCAACAGATATCAAGGGAAGATAACTGGAAACATGTTCCAGAAGAACTGCACCACAGTCTTCTTCAATGTAACCACCAGTTACTCTGATATATACTTCTTCAGGATTGAGAATGGACCATTCCTTGCAACAGATCCTGATAAGTCTGTTAATATAGTTGTCAGTGGTAAGAGACAATTTATCTTTAAAACCAACATTTTTTTTCCAGTTTAGATTCCTTTCATCAAAGATAAGAGTAGAACAAGTGGACAGTTTAACTGTTAGTGTAAAATATATTTATCTGCAATGTATTACAGATTTGCCTTCCAGTCCCATCATTACTGTCTCAGGTGAGGTGAAGGAAGGGACCCCTGTCAGTTTGAACTGCTCTGCTGTCGCTCCCTGTCCCGAACACCCCCCTGAGCTGACATGGACTCTCCCAACACAGTTCACACCTGAGAACCAACTGCAGGAGAATTCAGACCAAACCAAATCAGTTCTCTCCACGGTGACCTTCACTCCGTCATATCTTCATCATGAGAAGAACATCACTTGTACTGCAGTCTACCCAGTAGAGGCAAGCAACAAGAGAGCGGAACATACCATGATGCTTAACGTTTCATGTAAGATTTAGTCACCGGTTCCTGAAGAATAGATCATTCTATCATGTTTTCACTGATGATTGTAATAGAGTGGATTTGATGAGACTATTCAATATACCATATCCAGATACATTCTAAATGAACCCCTCTCCCCCAGTCTCTCCTAAGGACACCTCGGCCTCCATCAGTCCAGCTGATTCAGCATCAGTGGGCAGCTGTGTTAATCTGACCTGCAGCAGTATAGCCAACCCTCCTGTGACAAACTTCACCTGGTTCCAGATCAGTGGGGGTGAAACAACACAGGTAGCATCTGGACAGAGTTACACCCTCAATGTGACATCTGGTAATGGAGAACTGTACTACTGTGAAGCAAGAAATAGTCACGGCTGTGGGAAGTCGAATGAAGTGCAGCTGGCTATAAAAGGTAAAATGGGAACGTAGGGCACAATCGTAGGTTAGATATACAATATATATTCAAAAGTATGTGGACACCCTTTCAAATGCGTGGATTCAGCTATTAAATCCTCACATGTTTTGCTAACGTGTTTAAAATCGAGCACACAGCCATGCAATCTCTGTAGACAAACATTGGCAGTAGGACTGCAACATTCACTACCGAGTTCCAAACTGCCTTTGGAAGCAACGGCAGCACAATAACTGTTTTTTGAGGGGTTCATGAAATGGGTTTCCATGGCAGAACAGCCACACACAAGCCTAAGATCACTATGTGCAGTGCCAAGAATCAGCTGCAGTGGTGTAAAGCTCACTGCCATTGGACTCTGGAGAAGTGGAAATCCGTTCTCTGGCGTGTTGAAAATACGATTCAACATCTGGCAGTCCGGCGGACGAATCTGGGTTTTGACAGATTCCAGGAGAACATTACCTGCCCCAATGCATAGTGCCAACTGTAAAGTTTGGTGGATGAGGAATAATGGTCTGGGGCTGTTTGTCATGGTTTGGGCTGGGCCCCTTAGTTCCAGTGAAGGGAATTCTTAACGCTACAGCATACAATGACATTCTATATTCCATATTAATGCCCATGATTTTGGAATGAGATGTTCGACGAGCAGGTGTCCACATACTTTTGGTCATGTAGTGTACTTGAGAGATCTTTTTGTGAGAATTGACCATAATATGTGCTGTATTTTTAGGGCAAAAAGAGCCAAAAAACCCAATGGTGTTTGGGGTTGCAGCAGGAACTCTGGGGGCCATTTTGCTTATCAGCCTGATCAGTCTTTTTGTATGGTAAAAACTATTCCTGGCATCAACGCATTTTTTTTTATTTCTGCTGTGTTTGTGCTTTTGCATATGGAAACCCTCTCAGTGCATTCAGAATACCTTTCTAACTGTCTTCCAGGAGGAGAAACTCGAGGCTCCACGATGGACTTGAAAGGACAGACAGTCCACAGGGACAGGTGGGAATAAGGCTTAACTTTAAAACCACCAACAAATTGTATCTAAGGAAGTACTGAATTAATGCTGAAACTATTTAAAGCCAGGAGGTTAACATAATTTCAGAGCAAGTTTAGGGGGAGATGACCACATCGAAAACAATGCCACATCCTGTAATGACATGGAATGATAACAGAATGGCTGTTGGACTTTGACAGTGTTTACTGTCTTTACACCTGTCAGTTGAATTGACATTTTCATTGACATCCCCTCAGTATGTGTTGTGTAACCTGCTGACCTTAGAGTTTTACACATTACTGAGCTTAGAGCTTTACACCTGTTCCTCTCTCTGTGTTCTCTCCACAGAACTCCCCGGTTGGGACAGTGTGTACTAACCAGGCCACAGCCGGAGAGGAACCAGAGGAACCTGCAGAAGACCAGCCTGAAGAGATCCACTACGGTGACATAGACTTCTCCAAACTACAGACCAAAGAGACCCCAGCTGCAGCCCAGGACAGGGTCCAGGGACAGGAGAGTGAGTACGCTGAAGTCAACGTGACTGGGAGAGGGGCTCAGGAACCACCTCTTAACAACCTAGATGGGCTTTATGCACAAGTGAATAAAACAGGTGGATGTTAACGATTTTGCAATTGGGTATCAAGTGTTTTTATGTAGAGTATTGTCATTGTGTATCTGTTTTCTATTGGTACTTTTGTTACATTTATAATTGTGTACTCTTTGATTATCTGCATATTTGTAGAATTTTCTGGGATGAAAAGTGTTTAACTGTTACTATAGTGGTGATACGATGATGTAGGCTACTCTTTATTTTGGACCATTTATTTTGAGTGTTGAGTTCACAGAGCATCTGTTTAATGGGTTCCAGTATAGAGGAACTGCTGAGTTCAACTAGCTCACTGAAGGCAGATTAAGACCATATAAAGTCAATGATGACTGAGGAGAGAAGACACAGTTAGTTAGAAAGACAGTGGTCTGATACAAGACAGGAAGTTGGTGCAGTAAGTCGACATGATGGCAGAATGGTGTTAACATCTAATAGTCACTGTTTATCTTCATCTTTTGTGCAGTTACCACAATAACAATTTTATCTATTTTCAGTTTATATCAATTTAGAATGTATAGTTTCAGTTTTTATGTTGAGTGTTAAACAACATAATCAATTGAGACTGCATTTCAGGTTGTTGATTAATTGCCCTGTAATAAAAACCTTTACATTTAATTTCCATGACATCTTTTGGTGTTATTGGTTCCTCTGCAACTGGATCCTGGACTTCTTGATGGGCCGCACCCCAGGTGTTAAGGGTAGGAAACAACACATCTGCCTCTCTGATACTCAACATGGGGGTCCTTCAAGGGTGTGTGCTTAGTCCGCTCCTGTACTTCCTGTTCACCCATAACCGTGTGGCCAAGCACGACTCCAACACCATCATTAGCTTTGCAGACGAGACAACAGTGGTGGGCCTGATCACCAACAAAAATGAGACAGCCTATAGGGAGGAGGTCAGAGACCTGGCAGGGTGGTGCCAGTATAACAACCTTTCACTCAAAGTGATCAAGACAAAGGAAGAGATGATCGTGGACTACAGGAAATGGAGGGCCGAGCACGCCCCCATTCTCATTGATGAGGCTGTAGTGGAGCAGGTTGAGAGCTTCAAGCTCCTTGGTGTCCACATCACCAACAAACTATCATTGTCCAAACACACCAAGACAGTCGTGAAGAGGGCACAACAACACCTATACCCCCTCAGGAGACTGAAAAGATTTGGACTGGGTCCTCAGATCCTCAAAAGGATAAATTATACAGATGTATCGTGTCATTTTGCAGTCACTTTTATTGTAATTAAGTATATAATATGTTTCTAAACACATTCATGTGGATGCTACCATGATTACGTATAGTCCTGGATGAATAGTGAATAATTATGAGTGAGAAACATCATCCCCCCCCCAAAAAAAATTGCTAACCTCCCCGTCATTGCAGAGGTGAGAGGTTAGCATGTCTTGGGGGTATGATACATGTGCCTCTGTAAAGTCAATCATGAATCAATCAGGTTTAATACAAATTGCAACAGGTAGACAACATCCATCATAGAAGCAGAGACAATGTCTTACTGGCCTCTTGGAGACAGTCCCTTTATTTCCTAATCAGACCAACAAATGTTCTGTAAACACCAGCCTCTTGGAGACAGTCCCTTTATTTCCTAATCAGACCAACAAATGTTCTGTGAACACCAGCCTCTTGGAGACAAGCCCTTTATTTCCTAATCAGACTAACATGTTTTCTGTAAACACCATCCTCTTGGAGACAGTCCCTTTATTTCCTAACCAGTCTAACACATGTTCTGTAAACACCATCCTCTTGGAGACAGTCCCTTTATTTCCTAACCAGACCAACAAATGTTCTGTAAACACCAGCCTCTTGGAGACAGTCCCTTTATTTCCTAATCAGACCAACAAATGTTCTGTGAACACCAGCCTCTTGGAGACAAGCCCTTTATTTCCTAATCAGACTAACATGTTTTCTGTAAATACCATCCTCTTGGAGACAGTCCCTTTATTTCCTAACCAGTCTAACACATGTTCTGTAAACACCATCCTCTTGGAGACAGTCCCTTTATTTCCTAACCAGACCAACACATGTTCTGTAAACACCAGCCTCTTGGAGACAGTCCCTTTATTTCCTAACCAGACCAACATATGTTCTGTAAACACCAGCCTGAGATGCTTGTAGGAAGTCAAAACAAAAGGCAGTGGCTTTGTCAGCTACTACAGAATCAGTGTTTAACAGAATTCAACAATAATCAGTATATCCTTCCTCCAGTCTGGCATCAATCACTAGAATCAGTTATGAGTTTAATCCACAACATACAGCATTGAGTCTAGTGACCATCAACCCAAGTGTTACAAACAGCACACTGGAAATCATGTAACAGAAAGGTCAAATATATGAATATGTTGAACATTATATGAATCACTCTAAACTGAATCTGAACTTTATTCATCTTAAATATCCCCATTACATGTCTATTTTCATGTGTGTATAGTTGGGAGTTATTATGTCTGTTTTTATTTTTAGGGTTGTTCAAGAGACACAAATGAGGCTGCATTTGAGGTTGTTCATTAATTGCACTGTAATAAAAACCCACCTGCTGGGTAAAGTACGTCCTCAGCTCCTGGGTCTCCTTCTCCCAGAAGGCCTTGGGCAGGTCGAAGAATGTTTTGTGTAGAAGGGATACATATATATGTATAGGCCATATAATGCTGTTGAGTCAGTGGCTAACACACACTTTGTGTGTAGAATCAGTCAGTGGGCAGCTGGGGTCCTTTTCATTTGAAACTGGTGAAACATGGATCAGGCCAACTCTGCAATGTTTCAAGTAACTGAGACTAATTGTTCTGGAGTAGAATGTTCAATAGAAAATTACAATGTTCTAAATGCTTAAATTAGCATACCATGTTTTCACAACTGATGTTGACACCCATCACATAGACTATTCAACATCCTGTCATATAAATGCACTTATTAGGAAGTACGTCACTGCTGAGATGTGAGATGTGCCACATGAATTTCTTCTTACTGTTGTAAGGCAAGTGTCAACAACTTCACATCTTATCTTTATATTTTAGTAATGAGATTCAAAATGTTCAATGTGCGGCTGTTAGTTCATGTATTAGCTTCACAACTGAAGAACCTATGTGATTATGGACTAAAGTTTCAATGTGATACAGTATGTGTCACGTGACCTACTCTACCAGGAAGTGAATGTTTGACCTGTTTCAGGTGATCAGTAGTGAATGCGTTCTCACATGGCTTGTCCTGAGAACATGTTTTTTTCTCATTGGCCTCTTTATGTCAGGTGAGTCTTCCACTGAACAACAATTAGTTATGAATCAGACATAAAGGAATAACCACAATTCATGATATTTTATGGGATATGTGATATACTGGCTTTTTAATTGTGTAGAAAAGTGTACAGTTCCTTCCTGATTAGTGTATTTTAATAGTCTGGATTCAAACTGTCCCGTGAAAATGTATTTAGCATATTTTTGATACTGAACATTATCAGATATTCAATCAAAAGCTGATATTAGATAAATGGAAACTGAGTGAACAAATAACACAACATTTACATACTTATTTCATTCATTTCTTAAACAACGTTATGCAACACCCAATGTCCCTGTTTAAAAAAAGTAATTGCCCCCTTACACTCAATAACTGGTTGTGCCTCCTTCAGCTGAAATGACTCCAACCAAATGCTTCCTGTAGTTGTTGATCAGTCTCTCATGTTGCTGTGGAGGAATGTTGTCCCACTCTCCCATGTAGAACTGCTTTAACTAAGCGACATTTGTGGGTTTTCAAGCATGAACTGTCACAATGTTTCATTTGGGATTAGGTCTGGACTTTGACTAGGCCATTCCAAAACTTTACATTTGGTACATTAAATACATTTTGATGTATTCCTGATTGTGTGTTTTGGAATGGTGACATAACCAGTTATTGAGTATAAGGTGGGAATTACTTTTCCACACAGGGGCGTGGGTGTTGCATAACTTTGTTAATGAAATCAATTAAATAACTATAACTATTTTTTTTTGTTATTTGTAAACTCAAGTTCCCTTTATCTAATATTAGGTTTTGGATGAAGATCTGATAACATTCAGTAAAAAAAGAAGCAAAATAGAGAACCAGAAAGGGGGAAAACCTTTTCATGGCATTGTATGTTCATGTGAAACCGACGTCAGTGTTTGGTTAACAGTATAACTTCCACCACTGTCCCTGTCACCATACCGGGCTCAAACTAGTGGTCATCTGCTCACAAACACACGTCACCTCACTCCTTGACAACACACCAACCAATTGAAAAATCACCTGTACATAGAAATAAATTCATATTAATGTTATTGGGAGAAACTGTACCAATGATGTGTATAAACCCTGGATCGCTGATTCTATGTAACGGCCAACGAGAATTTAAATCCAACGGTCTCTATATATGGTACTCCCCAGAAGAAGCAGTCCTCCATAATAGTTAATGGAATTATACAGTATTTAAATCAAATGTTTCAAGGACTATATTACATGTATTTCAGTATTTTGTTGTAGAAGGGACAGTAAAGTTAGTACTCTATAAATAAAATACTTTAATATCTTTACATGTTTATTTATTTTATTTGTTATGTTCAGGTGATATAAAAAGCATTATCTGGAGCACACCCAGAGAAAATGACTTAGTGTAGAGGTGCTGACTAACGGTGAATACAATGTAAGCTATAAAAACAAAGAGAGTTGCACACTCTATATATATATATATATATAAACTCCCAGTAATTTATTGGGTAAAACACCAACGTTTAATTATAGTTTACAGCATATTGACTATATTAGGCTATTGTTATCATTAACATTAGTATAAGAATAGCATCAACATACATTATTATTTAATATAATTTCACATATTTTTAATATATTTAAAATGTTGTTACATGTAATCTTTGGGTTCATCCATAATGCATAATAAGCATCATCAACAGGGGGAACATATTGGTTCTACGCTGATAAGATGTAGAAAGAATAGATCCATTTATAAGACTTTTTCAAAAAAAGAATTGTTCATAAAAAGGGCCATAGATCAAAGTCAGTATTCCTACCACTAGGGGTCAATGTTTGTACATAGGAAATCCAGTAGGCCTCCCTCTTGTCGTAGGATCTCCATGTTACCTCCTCTCCTTGGTAGAGCAACATGCTCAATACCTGTGTATTTGAGGGAGGAGATGGGATGGTTAGCTTCAACAAAGTGAGCTGCTACTAGATAATCAGTGTTCTTACAGCTATGCATTGTTTTAAATGTTTTTTTGTTTGTAATGAGTTGGCTTCCACATGAACATGTGATGAGATAGATTACTCCCTTTATCTTGCAAGAGATGATACCCCTAACAGGGATGTTTCCACCTGTATGTGGGTGTCTGAAGAAGGATGTTTTTGTAGTGCTATTGAACTGTGAGCGTGAGTCACATTTGTAGTTTCCATTTGGAATGGGTGTCAAGATTGTCTGAGTGGGCTCAGGGGGCAGGTCAGATCTCACTAAACCATCCCCCATATTGCAACCATGTTTATAGATTTGTTGTCTGATTGCAGAATCTGCCAGTGCTTTTTCAGAATTGCTTTCATTTTCTCTGAACACTTGGTGTACTTAGTGCAAAAGACTTGTTTCACCCTGCATAACTGGCTATATGGTAAACCATTCTTGAGGGGAAGGGGATGCATACTATCCGCACCTAGCAGAGAATTGAGGTCTGTTGGCTGTGTGTACAAGTCTGTATGTAATGCATTATTCTCTTTGATGATCCATAAGTCCAGGTAGTTAATTTTTTTCTCATCAGTCTGCATGGTGAATTTGAGATATTTAGAGCTCTCGTTTAGCAGAGTTTGGAATTAATTTAGTTCCTGCTGACCTCCTTCCCAGACCACAAAGACATCATCTATGTTTATATTCCATGAGAGGATTTTAGAAAGTAGGGGTTATCTCTATGTTTTGTAAATGAGTGCTTCCTCAAATTGTTCCACATACAGGTTTGCATAGTTTGGGGCAAAGGGGAAAACCATAGCTCACAATTGAAAGGAAAAACTCTGACCCAATTATTAATTAGTTATTGGATAATACCAGTTCAGTGAGATACAAGATGCACTCATTGGATGGAACAAGGGTAGGGTCTCTCTGTTGAAGGAAGTGTTGCAGGTCACAAAATATAATTTAGAAGTTGGCATTAAGGTGTCTGTAATAGAATATACTTGTCTAAAACGAATGTACAGTGCCTTGCGAAAGTATTCGGCCCCCTTGAACTTTGCGACCTTTTGCCACATTTCAGAATTCAAACATAAAGATATAAAACTGTATTTTTTTGTGAAGAATCAACAACAAGTGGGAAGCAATCATGAAGTGGAACGACATTTATTGGATATTTCAAACTATTTATTGGATATTTCCCTAACCCGGGCGTCGCCCGGGTTAGGGAGGGGTTGGCCGGTGGGGGTGTCCTTGTCTCATCGCGCACCAGCGACTCCTGTGGCGGGCTGGGCGCAGTGTACGCTAGCCAAGGTGGCCAGGTGCACGGTGTTTCCTCCGGCGCATTGGTGCGGCTGGCTTCCGGGTTGGATGTGCGCTGTGTTAAAGAAGCAGCGGCTTGGTTGGTTGTGTGTCGGAGGACGCATGACTTTCAACCTTCGTCTCTCCCGAGCCCGTACGGGAGTTGTAGCGATGAGACAAGATAGTAGCTACTACAACAATTGGATACTACGAAATTGGGGAGAAAAAGGGGTAAAATTCAAAAAAATAAATAAAATAAAATAAAAAATAAAATAAAATAAAATATACAGTTTTATATCTTTATGTTTGAAGCCTGAAATGTGGCAAAAGGTCGCAAAGTTCAAGGGGGCCGAATACTTTCGCAAGGCACTGTAGCAGCATCAGCGTAGTATAATGTATAATGTCCAATAGTCAATACTTTCTCTCTTCTCTCTCTGAATCAGCTGGTCCCTCCACCTCTCATTTCCTGACCTTGTCCTCCAGAGCCTTCAGCTCTCCCTCCACCTGCTGGGTAAAGTACGCCCTCAGCTCCTGGGTCTCCTTCTCCCAGAAGGCCTTGGGCAGGTCGAAGCTGGATTTGTCTCGAAGGGATACAGCTTTTGTGAAAATGTAGTTTTCTAGCAAGTTTAGCAGAATTTATGCAGCAGGTTAGGATAATTACCGTATCAGGTTATGATGATTAGATGAAGGTACAGAAAAGGGTTAGGATTAGCTAACATGCTAAAAGAATACAACTTCAACTAGACAAAAGCTTTATCTCATCTGGACTTGACCGTCGAAGAGAGGGCCCATGTCTGCCCTGCCGCCCATGCCCTGCAGGTCGCTGGCTCTCTCCTGTTGCACATGGGACACACTCTTTTCACAACACTTCAATAAGAAATTATTTTGAAAGCAGGTTAGGAGCAGGGACAGATTACCGAACAGCCCCAGATAGCATATGATATCAAAATGTGTAGAATTACAGGAAATTAGCTTTAAAACTGAAACCTTTCCTATCGACCTCATGGCAAAAGGTGTTGAATATCAGGGAATTAGCTTTAAAACTGCAAATTTTGTCTCAGCCTCATTGCAAAATGTGTAGAATAGCATTATCAAATTGCAAATGTTCCTCTCTGCACCATGGCAAAATGTGTTTAATATCAGAAAAGTAAGCTCAGGGTCCCAAATGCGGTCATCTGATTGTAGCGTTAAAACGGCAACCTTTTATATCAGCCTCATGGCAAAATGTGAACACAAGCATGAGGTGCTATAAAACAGCAACAATATAAATAATAATTTTCTCTGCACCATGGCAGAACGTGTTGAAACGAAGGAAAGTAAGCTCAGGGTCCCAAATGCCCTCATCCAACCCTGGTTAGGAGAGCATTTTCCCTAAACCTGACTATTTAACCTGACCGTAACCTCAGGCTTATAACATGCTAAGAAAATTCTCCTAATCTGCTACATGAGATCTCATAAACATGCTACGAAAAAGTCAATTCCGTATCAAAGTGGAGTGAAAAGAGTGTCTCTGTGGCATCCAGCCCACCAGGCTCCTCTTTGCAAATAGACTTCAAAGAGGAAGTTGGTGTCAGGGAAGTTGAGTGGTGTGTGAGAATCACTCAGATACAATTACAGTTACTCTGTTTCATACCAAGTCTGTTTTTCATGTTCATGTTTAATGTCATTAATTGTTGACCAGTTGAAGAAGGATTTTATTGAAATGGATAACACGATTAAAGACAAACGCACAGCTCTACAAATAGCTGTTAATGATGATGACATATTCAAATGAACTCATGAAAACTAACCAAGCGCACCAGGACAAGTTGTCTTCAGAAATAAAGGAACTTAAAATCAAGAAATTCAACCAATACAAAAAAGACAAGGCCGAGGATAAAGTCTACTTCTGGAGAAACCCTGACAAGGGAGGTCCTGCTCCCTCTCTCCATGGCAGACGCAGGAGGGATGCCGCTTACTTCTATCCACCCCCGTCTGGTCAACGCTCTACAACCAGCGCCTCATCGGCTTCCAGTGGTAGTTTTTTATTCAACCAGAGACTGGACGGACAGAAGGGCGGAGGAGGCCGCAGGCACGCTCATCGACGAGATGTCGCACCCAACGGGGCAAGAAGAAACGACTATCAGAGGCAGAGGAGACCGTTCACACGGTCCTAGAACCCACGAGACTGAGTGTCTTTAATTTATCAAGCAAGATATTGAGCCCTGCCCATGTCTCTTTGCTTAATAAAGGGTTATCTTTTGTGCCTACAACCCAGTGCAACAATTTTGATGTTAAGGTAGACCTGTTTAAGTTTTTTAGAAACATCAGTTTAAGGGAATACTTTAGCTCCCCTAATTCTGACACTTCTATTGAACCAGCAGGTTGCTCTCCTGCACATATTCCGACTCCTTTTAGAAGCAAGAGTTATTTTATACCTCCAGCCAATCGCAATCACTATCGAGACATATTGCAGACTTGTGCAAAAAGATGTTGGACATCTCCTTAAGAATAAACAGGGGTCCCAATCTTTCTATAATTTACCTGAGGATGAAGAACAAGCTTTGCTTGACTTACAAACCGACAAGTCAGTCCTTATTCGTCCTGCAGATAAGGGTGGGTCGGTTGTACTCATGGATAGGACAGTTTATGTACATGTCATAGACAGCTGCTTGACAACACCTTTTACAAGAAACTCAGAAGTGACCCTACTTCCCAATTTTCAGAATACTATCTTTACTGTCTTAGATTGGTATTTAAGATCTGGTCAGATAACCAAAAAAGAACATGACTTTTTGGCTGTTCAACACCCTAAAATTGCCACTTTCTATACTTTGCCGAAATTACACAAGAATGTTACAAAACCACCAGGGCGCCCTATTGTAGCGGGCATTGATGCAGTAACGTCCCCTATTGTAGCGGGCATTGATGCAGTAACGTCCCCTATTGTAGCGGGCATTGATGCAGTAACGGCCCCTCTATCTACTTCTGTTGACTTTTTTATTAGACCACTCGCAGAACAGCTCCCCTCCTTTGTAAAGGACACCAGCAGTATGATCTCTATCATTGAATCTCTTGATCCTCTCCATGAGAATACCTTGTTAGTTACTTTTGATGTTGAGTCGTTATACACAAATATTCCACACGAGGGCGGTATTGAAGCTCTGGAACATTTTCTTCTGCAACGTGACCCTAATGAACTCCCTTCCAGTGCATGCATTATAACATTGGCTGAAATAGTACTCACACATAACTATTTCATGTTTCTAAATAATTTCTTTATTCAGACGAAGGGTACTGCTATGGGATCCCCCATGGCTCCTAACTATGCTAATTTGTATGTGGGTTACATGGAGAAACAGTCTATTTTCAATCTTTTCAAAAATGTTTTCTTGCCTAACATTATTATTTGGAAACGGTATATTGATGATATTTTTGTTCAAAACAGCTCCAGGCGGAGGGGTGATGCAAAACAGCTCCAGGCGTTCTATGGAGGGGTGATGCAAAACAGCTCCAGGCATTCCATGGAGGGGTGATGCAAAACAGCTCCAGGCATTCCATGGAGGGGTGATGCAAAACAGCTCCAGGCGTTCTATAGAGGGGTGATGCAAAACAGCTCCAGGCGTTCTATGGAGGGGTGATGCAAAACAGCTCCAGGCGTTCTATGGAGGGGTGATGCAAAACAGCTCCAGGCGTTCTATCCAGGCGTTCTATAGAGGGGTGATGCAAAACAGCTCCAGGCGTTCTATGGAGGGGTGATGCAAAACAGCTCCAGGCGTTCTATGGAGGGGTGATGCAAAACAGCTCCAGGCGTTCTATGGAGGGGTGATGCAAAACAGCTCCAGGCGTTCTATGGAGGGGTGATGCAAAACAGCTCCAGGCATTCCATGCTTTTCTTAACTCCTGTTCTGAGCATCTGAGATTTACTATGCAATCTGATACACGTCAAATCAGTTTCCTTGATCTTCTGATCTTGTGTGAAGATAATGTTCTATACACTGATCTTTACAGGAAGCCTACTGATCGTAACAGTTTGTTGAGAGCTGATAGTTGTCACCCACTTCCCTTGAAAAATAGTTTGCCCTACAGCCAATTCTGTCGAATCAAAAGAATTAGCAAAAAACAATCAGATTTCGACAGAAATATGGCTGAGACGCAAAGAAAGTTCAAGGAGAGGGGCTACAAAAATGATCAGATTAATATTGCCATGGAGAAAATTCAAAACAAAACGAGACATGACCTTTTTCAAGGTCAGTCCCGCAAAAAGATGCATTCTTGTGTTCTAACTACCCGCTATTCAAAGTGCTCTGAACAAATGAAGGGAATTGTTCACAAACATTGGCACATTCTAAAATCCAATGATAGTCTCGGTAATGTGTTTTCGGACCTTCCCTTGGTCGTATTCTCGTGGGGCAGAAATCTCAGAGACCAATTGGTACACTCTGATTTACCACCCCAAGATATTGCAGAACAACGTCTATTAGCGCCCCTACTGGATTGAAATTACAAATGTAATGGCTGTGCTCAATGCAATGGCACTTGCATAAACGTAGATCCTTCAAACACCCACAAACATGGAAATCGATCCCAATCAAAGGTGTTATTACGTGCTCCACTAAGGCAGTTATTTATCTTATAACTTGTCCTTGTGGTAAAAATGATGTGGGTAAAACAAAGCGCAAATTAAAAGTACGTATCTCAGAGCATCGTAGCACCATTAGGTGTAAATCTTGACTTACCCAGTTGCGGCCCACTTCTTGGAGGAAGGACACTCGATTTCGTCTCTGTGTTATATTGGCATCGAACATGTCACCCTCCCTATGAGAGGGGGTGACCTTGATAATTTATTGTTAAAAAGAGAGGCTGCCTGGATCTTTAACTTAAAGACCCTTGCGCCCTTCGGTCTCAACGTAGACTTTGATCTGAAGCCATTCTTGTGATTATTGTGACTTTGCCATTGTAATTGTTTGTAAACTTGTGTAGTCAAATGAATCTATGATCGTATGCTATCCATTTGTTGTTTGTATGCTGTTCTTTGTATGACCTTTTAATATTTGATAATTATCCAATGATATTAGGCCACTCTTGGCCATGATTACAGACACCTGTGTCTTTTGACACTATATAAACGAGTGTTTGTGATTATACCCTGATGAAGACAGATTTTTGCATCTGAGCTCCTAGAGTGTGCGGCTCTCTTTTATTTTAAAGTTTTTCATATTGAAACATAATGTGACAACCATATGCTTTGTATCAAACTCTAATTTAACTTTTCTTTTTTATATTTGAATAAATTAATCGTGGATTTGGGTTCATAATTTTACTATATTTTTTAAATCCCACAGATATTCCCATTCAAGCCTGTGAGATACGGGAGAGGGAGATACGGGAGAAACAGGAGATACGGGAGATACAGGAGATACAGGAGATACAGGAGATACGGGAGAGGGAGATACGGGAGAGGGAGATACGGGAGATACAGGAGATACAGGAGATATGGGAGATGGTTTTGCTGCCAAAAGTTTATTTTAGCAATTTATTGGGGGCAGACTTAGTGATTCAGGGGCCCGTTTCAAAATGCTGCTGACCTGTCCTATCCCGAGAAAGGGACATTAAATACAGTAGTATTCCTTTAAAATGGTTTCTCATACACATATTAGGAAGTATTTCACTGATGAGATGTGAGATATGCCACATGAATTTCATCACTTTAGTTAGTCAGACCTCACTATGTGTGTGACAGTTTCTGCTGTAGACAGTTTACGTTACCGTCTAAGGCAAGTATCGACTTCTTCACTATATCTTCTGTTAATTTTAATGTTCAAAATAAATGAAAGGAGATTAATTACGAGTAATGAGATTCAATATGTTCTAATGTACTGCTGTTTGTTCATGTATTAGCTTTACAACTGAAGGACATTGTGTATTTGATATGGGGATGGTTTAATGTGTTGTGTGAGTTAAGTTACTCCACCAGTAAGTGTATGTTTGTACTGTTTCAGGTGATCAGTAGTGTGTGAGTTCTCACATGGCTTGTTCTGAGAACATGTTTTTTCTCATTGGCCTCTTTATGTCAGGTGAGTCTTCCACACAACAACAACTAATTATGAATCAGACATAAAGGAATAACCACAAGTCATTATATTTTATGGGATGTGCTATATTCCAGCTTTTTAATTGTGTAGAAAAGTGTACAGTTAATTCCTGATTAGTATATTTTAATAGTCTGGATTTAAACTGCTGTGAAAAAGTTTTTGCATATTTTTGATACTGAACATTATCAGATATTCAATCAAAAGCTGATATTAGATAAATGGAAACTGAGTGAACAAATAACACAACATTTACATACTTATTTCATTTATTTCTTAAACAAAGTTATGCAACACCCAATGCCCCTGTGTGAAAAGTAATTGCTCCCTTATACTAAATAACTGGTTGTGCCGACTTCAGCTGAAATGAAAACCAACTATACATTTCCTGTAGTTGTTGATCAGTCTCTCATGTTGCTGTGGAGGAATGTTGTCCCACTCTCCCGTGCAGAACTGATTTAACTCAGTGACATTTGTGGGTTTTCAAGCATGAACTGTCACAATGTCTCATTTGGGATTAGGTCTGGACATTGAGTAGGCCATCACAAAACTTTAAATTAGTTGCTTTTAATCCCTTTTCATGTAGATTGTGTGTTTTGGAATGGTGGCACAACCAGTTATTGAGAGTAAGGGGGCAAATACTTTTTCACACAGGGGTATTGGGTGTTGCATAACTTTGTTAATGAAAGAAAATAAATAACTATAAAAAAGTATAAAAACTCAAGTTCTTTTTATCTAATATTAGGTTTTGGTTGAAGATCTGATAACAGTAAAACAAATAAGTAAAAATAGAGAACCATAAAGGGGGAAATACTTTTTCATGTCCCTGTATGTTCATGTGAAACCGACATCAGTGTGCAGTTAACAGTATATCTTCCACCACTGTCCCTGTATGTTCATGTGAAACCGACATCAGTGTGCAGTTAACAGTATAGCTTCCACCACTGTCCCTATCACCACTCCTTGACAACATACCTACCAATTGAAAAATCACCTGTACATAGAAATAAGTTAGTATTATGTGAGCGGACCAAGTCATTTGGTGTCACTAAAACAGAAAGGTGGAATAAACAAGTCAGGAGTAGGTTCTTGGTTGAACGCTGTTCTCTATTGAGAGATTTCTGACAACACTTCAACACAATAGATGAGAATCTCCCAAGGGACAACATACATCTTCTTCTTTAGATGACACAGGAACACAAGACGATTATCTTTAAACTTTAACAACAATCACAGATTTGTCACTGTCTTAATGGCTCTTCTTTGGCTAGCTCCCTTCTCTTGGTAGCCATTCTACACAGAGGATTTGTCTCTCCTCTCCCTGCTGGTTCCATCCTCTCTCTTATAGGGGAAAGAGATATGTCATTAGTACCATCAGCTGTGCTTAATTACCTCTGGTTACCTTGTCTCAACATGCCTTGTTGGGCTACTATCCGTGAGCCCAGCCTGCCCTCTGGTGGTCCTTCCACAACTATTATTATTGGGAGAGACTGTAACAGTGATGGTATAAACTCTGGATCGCTGATTCTATGTAACGGCCAATGAGAGACTATGAAACCACCGGTCTCTATATATGGTACTCCCCAGAATAAGCAGTCCTCCATGATAATGAATAGAATTCTACAGTATTTAAATAAAATGTTTCAAGGACTATATTACATGTATTTCAGTATTTTGTTGTAGAAGGGACAGTAAAGTTAGTACTCTATAAATAAAACACTTTAATATCTGTACATGTTTATTTTTTTATTTGTTATGTTCAGGTGATATAAAAAGCATTATCTGGAGCACACCCAGAGAAAATGACTTAGTGTAGAGGTGCTGACTAACGGTGAATACACTGTAAGCTATAAAAACAAAGAGAGTTGCACACTCTATATATATATATATAAACTCCCAGTAATTTATTGGGTAAAACACCAACGTTTCGGGATCACTGTTCCTTCTTCAGGGTAAAGTCATTAATGCTTGAACCAGGTTATGTAGACAAACAGTGTAATTAGTGCAACCAATAACAATCATAAGGGTTGTGTCACAATTATGAGGTTAATTAGAGTGAATTGAGTGAAACTGTTAAAAGACAATAGTTTACAGCATATTGAATATATTAGCCTATTGTTATCATTAACATTAGTATAAGATTAGCATCAACATACATTATTGTTTAATTTAATTTCACATGTATTTAATTGTTTCCAATTTCATTAAATGTTGTTACATGTAATCTTTTGGTTCATCAATAATGCACAATAAGCATCATCAACAGGGGAACATATTGGTTGTACGCTGATAAACTGTAGAAAGAATACATTCATTTATAAGACTTCTTCATGAAATGAATTGTTCATAAGAAGGGCCTGAGATCAAAGTCAATATTAAGACAGTAGGGGTCAATGTTTTAAATACCTCCTCTCCTTGGTAGGCCAACATGCTCAATGTGTGTGTATATGCGTGTGTTTTTGAGTGAGGAGATGGGATGGTTAGCTTCAACAAAGTGAGCTGCTACTGGATAGTCAGTGTTATTACACCTGATTGAGCTGCGGTGGTTGTCACGCACTGACCTTAGAGAGCTTTTTATGTCTCTATTTTGGTTTTGTCAGGGTGTGATTTGGGTGGGCATTCTATGTTCCTTTCTCTATGTTTTGTATTTCTTTGTTTTGGCCGGGTATGGTTCTCAATCGGGGACAGCTGACTATTGTTGTCTCTGATTGGGAACCATACTTAGGTAGCTTTTTCCCACCTATGTTTTGTGGGTAGTTGTTTTCTGTTTAGTGTTTTCTGCACCTGACAGGACTGTTTCAGTTTGGTCTTTTTGTGTCAGTGTTCAGTTAAATAAAGGTCATGAACTCTTACCACGCTGCACTTTGGTCCGATTCCTCCTCATCATACGACGACACACGTTACAGTGGTCAGCTATGCATTGTTTTAATTGTCTTTTCGGTTGTCCTACGTAGGCTTTTCCACATGAACATGTGATGAGACAGATTACTCCCTTTTCCTTGCAAGAGATGATACCCCTAACAGGGATCATCTCAACAGTATCTCGGACCTGCCTGATACAACAGTATCTCGGACCTGCCTGGTGTGTTCCTTGTTCTTCATGATGCTCTCTGCGCTTTTAACGGACCTCTGAGACTATCACAGTGCAGGTGCATTTATACGGAGACTTGATTACACACAGGTGGATTGTATTTATCATCATTAGTCATTTAGGTCAACATTGGATCATTCAGCGATGCTCACTGAACTTCTGGAGAGAGTTTGCTGCACTGAAAGTAAAGGGGCTGAATAATTTTGCACGCCCAATTTTTCAGTTTTTGATTTGTTAAAAAAGTTTGAAATATCCAATAAATTTTGTTCCACTTCATGATTGTGTCCCACTTGTTGTTGATTCTTCACAAAAAAATACAGTTTTATATCTTTATGTTTGAACCCTGAAATGTGGCAAAAGGTCGCAAAGTTCAAGGGGGCCGAATACTTTATTGTCTCAAGGCTTAAACATCCATGTTTAAACTGTCTCCTCCCCTTCATCTACAAAGATTGAAGTGGATATAACAAGTGAGCTCTGAGAGGCTTTCCCAAAAAGACTCAAAGCTATAATCACTGCCAAAGGTGATTCTAACATGTATTGATTCAGGGGTTTGACTACTTATATGAATCAGATATTTTTGTATTTAATTTTCCATAAATCTGTGAAAATTTCTAAAAACATATTTTCACTTTGTTATAATGGAGTATGAATACCTTCTGATGGCAATGTATACTTCTATACAAGATGTTGTTAAGATACCGCTAGACATTGGTTCTGCTCTATTGGGGTGGCAGGTAGCCTAGTGGTTAGAGCGTTGGGCCAGTAATCGTAAAGGTTGCTAGATCAAATTCTAAAAGTTGTCAAGGTAAAAATGTATAGTTCCTCCTCCGAACAAGGCAGGTAACCCACTGTTCCTAGGCCGTCATTATAAATAAGAATTTGTTCATAACTGACTTGCCGAGTTAAATAAAAAAAATATGGCCTAATACCAACTCACATATCCATTGATACTGAGTGTCAGCCTAAACTGCATCATTCCATTGTAATTTCATAAATTTTATCCACATATAGGCAAAGCAATTTCCACATAACTGCAATGAGCTTGTTAGTCCCTTTTTTGGCAGTCCCCCCATATCCCCATTCCCACCATATAGCAGCATCAGCGTAGTATAATGTCCAATAGTCAATACTTTCTCTCTTCTCTCTCTGAACCATCTGGTCCCTCCACCTCTCAATTCCTGACCTTGTCCTCCAGAGCCTTCAGCTCTCCCCCCACCTGCTGGGTAAATCAAATCAAATCAAATCAAATCAAATTTATTTATATAGCCCTTCGTACATCAGCTGATATCTCAAAGTGCTGTACAGAAACCCAGCCTAAAACCCAAAACAGCAAGCAATGCAGGTGTAGAAGCACGTACGCCCTCAGCTCCTGGGTTTCCTTCTCCCAGAAGGCCTTGGGCAGGTCGAAGCTGGATTTGTCTCGAAGGGATACAGCTTTTGTGAAAATGTAGTTTTCTAGCAAGTTTAGCAGAATTTATGCAGCAGGTTAGGATAATTAACGTATCAGGTTATGATGATTAGATGAAAGTACGGAAAAGGGTTAGGATTAGCTAAAATGCTAAAACTTCAACTTGACAAAAGCTTTATCTCATCTAGACTTGACCGTCGAAGAGAGGGCCCATGTCTACCCTGCCGCCCATGCCCTGCAGGTCGCTGGCTCTCTCCTGTTGCACATGGGGCACACTCTTTTCACAACACTTCAATAAGAAATTATTTTGGTAGCAGATTAGGAGCAGGGACAGATTACCGAACGGCCCCAGATAGCATATGATAGCACGTGTAGAATTACAGGAAATTAGCTTTAAAACTGAAACCTTTCCTATCGACCTCATGGCAAAATGTGTTGAATATCAGGGAATTAGCTTTAAAATGGCAAATTTTGTCTCAGCCTCATTGCAAAATGTGTAGAATAGCATTATCAAATTGCAAATGTTCCTCTCTGCACCATGGCAAAATGTGTTTAATAGCAGAAAAGTAAGCTCAGGGTCCCAAATGCGGTCGTCCAACCCTGGATAGGAGAGCATTTTCACTAAACCTGACTATTTTACCTGGCCTTAACCTCAGGCTACTAACATGCTTTGTTAATTCTCCTAACCTGCTACATAAATTCTAATAAACTGCTACAATAAAGTAAATTCCGTTTCAAAGTGGAGTGAAAAGAGTGTCTCTGTGGCATCCAGCCCACTAGGCTCCTCTTTGCAAATAGACTTCAAAGAGGAAGTTGGTGTCGGAGAAGTTGAGTGGTGTGTGAGAATCACTCAGATACAATTACAGTTACTCTGTTTCACACCAAGTCTGTTTTTCATATTGAAACATAATGTGACAACCATATGTTTTCTATCAAACTCTAATTTAACTTTTCTTTTTTATATTTTAATTAATTAATTGTGGATTTGGGTTCATAATTTTACTAGATTTTTTAAATCCCACAGATATTCCCATTCAAGCCTGGGAGATATGGGAGTTACGGGAGAAACAGGAGATACAGGAGTTACGGGAGATACAGGAGATACGGGAGATACAGGAGATACGGGAGATACGGGAGATACGGGAGAGGGAGATACAGGAGATACGGGAGATACAGGAGAGGGAGATACGGGAGAGGGAGATACGGGAGAGGGAGATACGGGAGACACGGGAGAGGGAGATACGGGAGATACGGGAGATACGGGAGAGGGAGATACGGGAGAGGGAGATACGGGAGATACGGGAGATACGGGAGAGGGAGATACAGGAGATACGGGAGATACGGGAGAGGGAGATACAGGAGATACGGGAGATACGGGAGAGGGAGATACAGGAGATACGGGAGATACAGGAGAGGGAGATACGGGAGAGGGAGATACAGGAGAGGGAGATACGGGAGATACGGGAGAGGGAGATACGGGAGATACGGGAGATACGGGAGAGGGAGATACGGGAGAGGGAGATGGTTTTGCTGCCAAAAGTTTATTTTAGCAATTTATTGGGGGCAGACTTAGTGATTCAGGGGCCCGTTTCAAAATGCTGCTGACCTGTCCTACCCCGAGAAAGGGACATTAAATACAGTAGTATTCCTTTAAAATGATTTCTCATACACATATTAGGAAGTATTTCACTGATGAGATGTGAGATATGCCACGTGAATTTCAGCACTTTAGTTAGTCAGACCACACTATGTGTGTGACAGTTTCTGCTGTAGACAGTTTACGTTACCGTCTAAGGCAAGTATCGACTTCTTCACTATATCTTCTGTTAATTTTAATGTTCAAAATAAATTAAAGGAGATTAATTCTGAGTAATGAGATTCAATATGTTCTAATGTACTGCTGTTTGTTCATGTATTAGCTTTACAACTGAAGGACATAGTGTATTTGATATGGGGATGGTTTAATGTGTTGTGTGAGTTAAGGTACTCCACCAGTAAGTGTATGTTTGTACTGTTTCAGGTGATCAGTAGTGTGTGAGTTCTCACATGACTTGTTCTGAGAGCATGTTTTTTCTCATTTGCCTCATTATGTCAGGTGAGTCTTCCACACAACAACAACTAGTTATGAATCAGACATAAAGGAATAACCACAAGTCATTATATTTTATGGGATGTGCTATATTCCAGCCTTTTAATTTTGTAGAAAAGTGTACAGTTAATTCCTGATAAGTGTATTTTAATAGTCTGGATTTAAACTGCTGTGAAAAAGTTATTGCATATTTTTGATACTGAACATTATCAGATATTCAATCAAAAGCTGATATTAGATAAATGGAACCTGAGTGAACAAATAACACAACATTTACATACTTATTTAATTTATTTCTTAAACAAAGTTATGCAACACCCAATGCCCCTGTGTGAAAAGTAATTGCTCCCTTATACTAAATAACTGGTTGTGCCTACTTCAGCTGAAATGAAAACCAACTATACATTTCCTGTAGTTGTTGATCAGTCTCTCATGTTGCTGTGGAGGAATGTTATCCTACTCTACCATGCAGAACTGATTTAACTCAGTGACATTTGTGGGTTTTCAAGCATGAACTGTCACAATGTCTCATTTGGGATTAGGTCTGGACTTTGACTAGGCCATTCCAAAACTTTAAAATGTGTTGCTTTTAATCATTTTCATGTAGATTGTGTGTTTTGGAATGGTGGCACAACCAGTTATTGAGAGGAAGGGGGCATTTACTTTTTCACACAGGGGTATTGGGTGTTGCATAACTTTGTTAATGAAAGAAAATAAATAACTATAAAAAAGTATAAAAACTCAAGTTCTTTTTATCTAATATTAGGTTTTGGTTGAAGATCTGATAACAGTAAAACAAATAAGTAAAAATAGAGAACCATAAAGGGGGAAATACTTTTTCATGTCCCTGTATGTTCATGTGAAACCGACATCAGTGTGCAGTTAACAGTATAGCTTCCACCACTGTCCCTATCACCACTCCTTGACAACATACCTACCAATTGAAAAATCACCTGTACATAGAAATAAGTTAGTATTATGTGAGCGGACCAAGTCATTTGGTGTCACTAAAACAGAAAGGTGGAATAAACAAGTCAGGAGTAGGTTCTTGGTTGAACACTGTTCTCTATTGAGATTTCTGACAACACTTCAACACAATCAATGAGAATCTCCCAAGGGACAACATACATCTTCTTCTTTAGATGACACAGGAACACAAGACGATTATCTTTAAACTTTAACAACAATCACAGATTTGTCACTGTCTTAATGGCTCTTCTTTGGCTAGCTCCCTTCTCTTGGTAGCCATTCTACACAGAGGATTTGTCTCTCCTCTCCCTGCTGGTTCCATCCTCTCTCTTATAGGGGAAAGAGATATGTCATTAGTACCATCAGCTGTGCTTAATTACCTCTGGTTACCTTGTCTCAACATGCCTTGTTGGGCTACTATCCGTGAGCCCAGCCTGCCCTCTGGTGGTCCTTCCACAACTATTATTATTGGGAGAGACTGTAACAGTGATGGTATAAACTCTGGATCGCTGATTCTATGTAACGGCCAATGAGAGACTATGAAACCACCGGTCTCTATATATGGTACTCCCCAGAATAAGCAGTCCTCCATGATAATGAATAGAATTCTACAGTATTTAAATAAAATGTTTCAAGGACTATATTACATGTATTTCAGTATTTTGTTGTAGAAGGGACAGTAAAGTTAGTACTCTATAAATAAAACACTTTAATATCTGTACATGTTTATTTTTTTATTTGTTATGTTCAGGTGATATAAAAAGCATTATCTGGAGCACACCCAGAGAAAATGACTTAGTGTAGAGGTGCTGACTAACGGTGAATACACTGTAAGCTATAAAAACAAAGAGAGTTGAACACTCTATATATATATATATAAACTCCCAGTAATTTATTGGGTAAAACACCAACGTTTCGGGATCACTGTTCCTTCTTCAGGGTAAAGTCATTAATGCTTGAACCAGGTTATGTAGACAAACAGTGTAATTAGTGCAACCAATAACAATCATAAGGGTTGTGTCACAATTATGAGGTTAATTAGAGTGAATTGAGTGAAACTGTTAAAAGACAATAGTTTACAGCATATTGAATATATTAGCCTATTGTTATCATTAACATTAGTATAAGATTAGCATCAACATACATTATTGTTTAATTTAATTTCACATGTATTTAATTGTTTCCAATTTCATTAAATGTTGTTACATGTAATCTTTTGGTTCATCAATAATGCACAATAAGCATCATCAACAGGGGAACATATTGGTTGTACGCTGATAAACTGTAGAAAGAATACATTCATTTATAAGACTTCTTCATGAAATGAATTGTTCATAAGAAGGGCCTGAGATCAAAGTCAATATTAAGACAGTAGGGGTCAATGTTTTAAATACCTCCTCTCCTTGGTTGGCCAACATGCTCAATGCGTGTGTATATGCGTGTGTTTTTGAGTGAGGAGATGGGATGGTTAGCTTCAACAAAGTGAGCTGCTACTGGATAGTCAGTGTTATTACACCTGATTGAGCTGCGGTGGTTGTCACACACTGACCTTAGAGAGCTTTTTATGTCTCTATTTTGGTTTTGTCAGGGTGTGATTTGGGTGGGCATTCTATGTTTCTTTCTCTATGTTTTGTATTTCTTTGTTTTGGCCGGGTATGGTTCTCAATCGGGGACAGCTGACTATTGTTGTCTCTGATTGGGAACCATACTTAGGTAGCTTTTTCCCACCTATGTTTTGTGGGTAGTTGTTTTCTGTTTAGTGTTTTCTGCACCTGACAGGACTGTTTCAGTTTGGTCTTTTTGTGTCAGTGTTCAGTTAAATAAAGGTCATGAACTCTTACCACGCTGCACTTTGGTCCGATTCCTCCTCATCAGACGACGACACACGTTACAGTGGTCAGCTATGCATTGTTTTAATTGTCTTTTCGGTTGTCCTACGTAGGCTTTTCCACATGAACATGTGATGAGACAGATTACTCCCTTTATCTTGCTAGAGATGATACCCCTAACAGGGATGTTTCCACCTGTATGTGGGTGTCTGAAGAAGGATGTTTTTGTAGTGCTATTGCACTGTGAGCATGAGACACATTGGTATTTCCAATTTGGATTGTGTGTCAAGAGTGTCTGAGTGGGCTCATGGGGCAGGTCAGATCTCACTAAGCCATCCTGGGTTGGTCCTTGAGGTGTGCAATTGTTGTGTCTGATTGCAGAATATGCCAGTGCTTCTTCAGGATTGCTTTCATTTTCTCTGAACACTTGGTGTCCTTAGTGCAACAGTTTTTCATCTTTGGTTTAGTTTTTAGCAATTCTTCTCGTAGTTTTTGAGATATTTCCATCGTTGCATCATCAATACTTTTTTACATGTAGCCTCTGATTTTGAAATTATTTGTCATTTTCTTAGCATTGCTGTCAAAGTCTGACTGTTGGCCACAGATTCGTTTAACCCTGCATAACTGGCTGTATGATAGACCATTCCTGAGGGGAAGGGGATGCATAATATCCCCATGTAGCAGAGTTTTGAGGTCTGTTGTGCTTTGTGTACAAGTCTGTATGTAATGCATCATTCTCTTTGATGATCCATAAGTCCAGGTAGTTTATATTTCTCTCAACAGTCTGCATGGTGAATTTGAGATATTCAGAGCTCTCGTTTAGCAGAGTTTGGAATTAATTTAGTTCCTGCTGACTTCCTTCCCAGAGCACAAAGACATCATCTATGTATCTCTTCCATGAGAGGATTTAAGAAAGTAGGGAGTGTGTCTCTGTTTTGTAAGTGGTTCCTCAAATTGTTTCACATACAGGTTCACATAGTTGGGGGCAAAGGAAAATAGGAAAAATATAAAACTCTGACTCAAAGATGAAGCAGCTATTGGATAATACCAATTTAGTGAGTTTAAAGATGCAATCATTGTCTGGAGAAACGGCAGTGTCTCTCTACTGAAGGAAGTGTTGCAGGTCACAAAATATAATTTAAAAGTCTGCATTAAGGTGTCTGTAATAGAAAATACTTGTCTAAAACGAATATAGACATTAATAAATGCATTTCTATAGCTTCCAACATCTGTTTTACGCTGGAGGAGGAGTAGCAAGATGGCTGTGCAGTTGCCTCCAAACAGAGGCCCCTGTCAGTCATCTAGGGTTAATACATATCATTGGACTGAACTGAAAATACATCAGAACCTCCCTGATGTTGTCTTTTATGTTGCAGGTGTTTTGGCCTGTTTTGGTCAACGAGATTTGATCGTCACAATGCCAGATAGACTGGATGTACTGACTGGCTCCTGTGTGCAAATCCCATGTTCATTTGATATTCATGACCCACAGAAAACATTTAACAGCGCAATACTACCCTCTGGAGTGTGGATTAAAGGAAACCCATACTTTGGTGAGCGTCCGGACAGTGTGATATTTAACAGTGCTGAGATGGTCAACAGATATCAAGGGGAGATAACTGGAAACATGTCCCAGAAGAACTGCACCACAGTCTTCTTCAATGTAACCACCAGTTACTCTGATAAATACTACTTCAGGATTGAGAGTAAACCATTCCGTGCAACAGACAATAAAACGTATGTTAATATAGTTGTCAGGGGTAAGAGACAATTGAACTTTTAACCATCTTTTTTCTCCTGTTTATATTCCTTTCATCAAAGATAAGAGTAGAACAAGTGGACAGTTTAACTATTAGTGTAAAATATCTTTATCTGCAATGTATTACAGATTTGCCTTCCAGTCCCATCATTACTGTCTCAGTGAGGTGAAGGAAGGGACCCCTGTCAGTTTGAACTGCTCTGCTGTCACTCCCTGTCCCGAACACCCCCCTGAGCTGACATGGACTCTCTCAACACAGTTCACAACTGAGAACCAACTGCAGGAGAATTCAGACCAAACCAAATCAGTTCTCTCCACGGTGACCTTCACTCCGTCATATCTTCATCATGAGAAGAACATCACTTGTACTGCAGTCTACCCAGTAGGGACAAGCAACAAGAGAGCTGAACATAACATGATGCTTAACATTTCATGTAAGATTTAGTCACCGGTTCCTGAAGAATAGATCATTCTATCATGTTTTCACTGATGATTGTAATAGAGTGGATTTGATGAGACTATTCAATATACCATATCCAGATACATTCTAAATGAACCCCTCTCCCCCAGTCTCTCCTAAGGACACCTTGGTGTCCAGCTGATCCAGTATTAGTGGGCAGCTGTGTTAATCTGACCTGCAGCAGTACAGCCAACCCTCCTGTGACAACCTTCATCTGGTTCCAGATCTGTGGTAATAAACCAACACAGGCAGCATCTGGACAGAGTTACACCCTCAATGTTACTGTTAGTGATGGAGGACTGTACTTCTGTGAAGCAAGAAATAATTATAAATGCATCTCAGTTCAAGAGGCGTCACTACAGTCCCTGGTTTGATTCCAGGCTGTTTTACGTCCGGCCGTGATTGGGAGTCTCATATGGCGGCGCACAATTGGCCCAGCTTTGGCCGGGGTAGGCAGTCATTGTAAATAATAGTTTGTTCTTAACTGACTTGCCAAGTTAAATAAAGGTTCAATTTAAAATTGGAAGAAAATAAAATGATGGGCTTAGCCCTATTTGGTGAAAGACCATCTTCTGTATACCATCCCTACCTTGTCACAACACAACTGATAGGCTGAAACGCATTAAGAAGGAAAGAAATTCCACAAATTAACTTTTAACAAGGCACACCTGTTAATTGAAATGCATTCCAGGTGACTACCTCATGAAGCTGGTTGAGAGAATACCAAGAGTGCAAGGCTGTCATCAAGGCAAAGGGTGACTAATTTGAAGAATCTCAAATATAACATATATTTTGATTTGTTTAACACTTTTGGTTAGTACATGATTCCATATGTGTTATTTCATAATTTTGATGTTTTCAATATTCTACAATGTAGACAATAGTAAAAGAGAGAACCCTTGAGTAGGTGTGTCTAAACTTTTGACTGTATATAATTAGTAGAAAATTATACTTCTTGCTTTTGAAAATGCAAATAATTTTGTTCACTTATAAGGAATAGGAAGTACATCACATGCCATTGTCCAACTTGAATTGCAACACTTCAGTTTGTCAGAACTCACTATGGGTGTGATATCATCTCCTTTTCTGTGATCGCTTTTCAAGATCGTAAGGCAAGTGTCGACTTCTTCACTACCTTTTCATTTTAATGTTAAGACTCACTGAACTGTTATGACTGGTAATGATTTGAAATGCTGCTGCTGTTGGTTCATGTTATAGCTTTACAACTGAAAGCCATACACTGCGTTCAGAAAGTATTCAGACCCCTTTCCCTTTTCCACATTTTGTTACTTTAGTCTTATTGTAAAATGCATTAAATTATTTTTCCTTATCAATCCACACACAATACCCCATAATGACAAATCATTTCTAAAAAATTGTTTTTCTTATTATAGGGTATTGTGTGTAGATTGAAGGGCGACAACAATTTCATCCATTTTAAACAACATAACAACGAGGGGAGAAAAGTCAAGAGGTCTGAATCATTTCCGAATGCACTGTACGCATTAAGGTTCAATGTAATACATTTGAGTAATTTAGCAGAGACACTCTTATCCAGAACGACATACAGTTGGTGCATTAATCTTATGATAGTCAGGTGAGACAACCGCATTACATTCATAGTAAGTACACTCAAGCAGGTATCAGCAAAGTCAGTGCTAGTGTGTGTGTGTGGGGGAGGGGGGTGTAAAGTGCGGATGTTAGTTCACAAATGGCCTTTTGAGGTCAGGCTGTGAAAGGGGGGAGGGGGGGGGGGGTGCTGTGGGATTATTTAAAATGCCCTGAAGGGGTAGGGTTTCTGATGTTTTCGCAAGATGGGCAGGTAGCTTCAGGGGGAAGCTGGTTCCAGCATTGGGGTGCCAGGACAGAAAAGAGCTTGGACAGCCTGAGCGGGAGCTGCCCTCCTGTAGGGGTGGGAGAATGGAGTGCTCGGGTGTTGGGTTTGAGCCTGAAGGTAAGGAAGGGAAGTGTGTTGAGTTACTAAATGTGTGTATGTTTGTACTGTTTCAGGTGATCGGTAGTGTGTGAGTTCTCACATGGCTTGTTCTGAGAACATGTTTTTTCTCATTGTCCTCTTTATATCAGGTGAGTCTTACACACAACGATAACTAGTTATGAATCAGACAGAGGACTAAGTACAAGGGATGATGTTTCATACTATGAGCTGTATTCCCATCTGTCTCAATGTATAGAAAAGCAGAGTTTAATAGTCTGGATTCAAACATTGTGCTCCAGATATGTTCATGATCCAGTTTAGGGCATGGAGTCGTGACATCAGGAATCACCTGTACATTGAAATTAGTATATATTTTTTGCTGCAGAGAGAGAGTGTCTGTACTGAAAAGATCATATTACCTCCCTGATGTTGTCCTTCATGTTGCAGGTGTTTTGGCCTGCTTTGGTCAACGAGATTTGATCGCCACAATGCCAGATGGGCTGGATGTACTGGCTGGCTCCTGTGTGCAAATCCCATGTTCATTTGATATTCCTGACCCACATAATACATTTAACAGCACAATACTAACCTCTGGAGTGTGGATTAAAGAAAACCCAAACTTTGGTGAGCGTCCAGACAGAGTGATATTTAACAGCAGTGAGACGGTCAACAGATATCAAGGGAAGATAACTGGAAACATGTCCCAGAAGAACTGCACCACAGTCTTCTTCAATGTAACCACCAGTTACTCTGATAAATACTACTTCAGGATTGAGAGTCAACCATACCTTGCAACAGATCCTAAAAAGTCTGTTAATATAGTTGTCAGTGGTAAGAGACAATTTATCTTTTAACCAACAATTTTTTCCAGTTTAGATTCCTTGCATCAAAGATAAGAGTTGAACAAGTGGACAGTTTAACTGTTAGTGTAAAATATATTTATCTACAATGTATTACAGATTTGCCTTCCAGTCCCATCCTTACTGTCTCAGGTGAGGTGAAGGAAGGGACCCCTGTCAGTTTGAACTGCTCTGCTGTCGCTCCCTGTCCCAAACACCCCCCTGAGCTGACATGGACTCTCCCAACACAGTTCACACCTGAGAACCAACTGCAGGAGAATTCAGACCAAACCAAATCAGTTCTCTCCACGGTGACCTTCACTCCATCATACCTTCATCACGAGAAGAACATCACTGTACTGCAGTCTACCCAGTAGGGACAAGCAACAAGACAGCTGAACATAACATGATGCTTAACGTTTCATGTAAGATTTAGTAACCGGTTCCTGTAGAATAGATCATTCTATCATGTTT
Organism: Oncorhynchus clarkii lewisi; assembly: GCF_045791955.1. NCBI lineage: Eukaryota > Metazoa > Chordata > Actinopteri > Salmoniformes > Salmonidae > Oncorhynchus > Oncorhynchus clarkii. Next base: position 8,688,081 of record NC_092157.1, read on the forward strand.
TCACTGATGATTGTAATAGAGTGGTTTTGATGAGACTATTCAATATACCATATCCAGATACATTCTAAATGAACCCCTCTCCCTCAGTCTCTCCTAAGGACACAGTGGCCTCCATCAGTCCAGCTGATTCAGTATCAGTGGGCAGCTGTGTTAATCTGACCTGCAGCAGTACAGCCAACCCTCCTGTGACAAACTTTACCTGGTTCCAGATCAGTGGGGGTAAAACAACACAGGTTGCATCTGGACAGAGTTACACCCTCAATGTTACTGTTGATGGAGGACTGTACTTCTGTGAAGGAAGAAATAGTCACGGCTGTGGGAAGTCGAATGAAGTGCAGCTGGCTATTAAAGGTAAAATGGGCACGTAGGGCACAATCGTAGGTTAGATATACAATATATATTCAAAAGTATGTGGACAACCCTTCAAATGCTTGGATGTAGAACAGGTACTTCTACATGCCTGCTGTATGTATCTAGGTATGATACGGTTTTAGGATCTTAATTTGATCACTATATTGTTGCTTAGAAGTTTATTGCATTGTGGGAAACAGAGATAAGCTTTGTGATTTGCATATATTCACCAAATCCTGCACTAAAACGTGGTTATATTAATGGTATTACACTTTTCATGCAGCCTAATTTTGTCCAGCTAATAGACTCACCACCAATGGATCAACATTACAGAGGAAACGTTCAAGTCCTTTTGCTGCAGGATTATTTCACTGCAACAAAACTGGCTAAATTAAGATCTTACATCTGTACATCTACAGTATGTGTATAATTTGTAATATTAGACAATGTGCAAAATGTTTCCTCTTTTTGGAACAGATGGCTATAATGTGTGTTTTATTTACAGGGCATGAAGAGCCTGTTAACCCAAAGGTTTTTGAGATTGTAGGAAAAACCTTGGGGTTGATTTTCCTTTTCAGCCTGATCGTATTCTTTGCATGGTAAAAAGATATTCCCAGCCTCAATTTGAACATATTTATCATGCTGTTTGTGCTTTTGTATATGAAAACCTAAATGATGTCAATATACCTTTATTCTTGTCTTCCAGGAGGAGGAGAACATCTAGACTCCCCAGTGGGTTTGACATGACAGACCGTTCACAGGGACTGGTGGGAATGGTAGAATTGCCTTTTAAAACCCATCTAGAATGTGTGTTTCAGGACTAATTGAATGAATTCTGTGTTGTGTAACCAACTGTAACTATGAAGTCATTATTCTTCTGAAGTGTCGGTCCTGACAACTGATCCTTTCTCTGTGTTCTCTCCACAGAACTCCCCGGTTGGGACAGTGTGCTTTAACCAGGCCACGGTCAGTAGAGGGAACCAAGAACCACCACTTAACAACCTAGATGGGCTTCATGCACAAGTCAATAAAAGAGGTGCATGTTAATTATTTTTCCAATGGGTATTAAGTGTTTTTATGTACAGTATTGTCATTGTGTATTAGTTTTAAATTGATTCTTTTGTTACCTTTATAATTGTGTACTCTTTGATTATCTGCATATTTGTAAAATTTGCTGCGGGAATTTTTTTTAACTGTTACAATAATCGTGATATGATGATTTAGACTTTATTTTTGACCATTTATTTTGAGTGTTGAGTTCACAGAGCATCTGTTTAATGGGTTCCAGTATAGAGGAACTGCTGAGTTCAACTAGCTCACTGAAGGCAGATTAAGACCATGTAAAGTCAATGATGACTGAGGAGAGAAGACACAGTTAGTTGGAGAGACAGTGGTCTGATACAAGACAGGAAGTTGGTGCAGTAAGTCGACATGATGGCAGAATGGTGTTAACATCTACTAGTCACTGTTTATCTTCGTCTTTTGTGCAGTTACCAGAATAACAATCTTATCTATTTTCAGTTTATATCTATTTAGAAGTTATTCTGTCAGTTTTTATGTTGAGTGTTAAATAAAGGAAACAATTGAGGGTGAATTTAAGGTTGTTTATTAATTGCCCTGTAATAAAAACCATTACATTCAATTTCCATTAAATCTTTTGGTGTTATTGGTCCAACATTTTGTTTTTCGACATTAAAAGATATGAAAAGCTGAAATTTCTCGCAAAGAAGGGCACCTGTTGGTAGATGGGTAAAAAGAAAAAAATCTATCAAGACACCCAGTCATTATCAAGGTACAGTCGGCTTTCATGACTCAGTTGCCGGAGAGGAAAGAAACCACTCAGGGATTTCACCATAATGCCAATGGTGAAAAACAGTTACATAGTTTAATGGCTGTGATAGGATAAAATTGAGGATGGATCAACAACACTGTACTTACTCCACAATACTAACATAAATGAAAGAGTGAAAGAAGGAAACACGTACAGAATAAAAATATTCCAAAGCATGCATTTGGTTTGCAATAAGGCACTAAAGTGAAATTGCAACAAAAAAATTGCTAAGAAATTCACAAGTGTTATTTTTGGGGCAAATCCAACACAACATATCACTGAGTACCACTCTTTATACTTTCAAGCGTGGCTGCACCATGTTATGGGTATGCTTGTCATCAAGTGTTTTAGGATAAATATAAATGTACTAGAGCCAAGCACAGGCAAATGCAAGAGGAAAAAGTGGTTCAGTCTACCTTTCAAAAGGCACTGGGAGACAAATTCACCTTCCAGCAGGACAAAAACCTTAAACACAATGCCAAACTGACAGCATAGATGATTACTATGACAACGTTGAATGTTCCTAAGATGCCTAGATACAGTTTTAATCGTCTTGGAAATCTATGGTAAGACTTGAAAATGACTGTCTAGCAATGATCAACAACCAACTTGTTAGATCTTGATGAGTTTTTAAAAAGAATAAGGTGGAAATATTGTACAATCCAGGTGTGCAAAGCTCATAGAGAGTTTCCCTGAAAGACTCACAGCTGTAACATACATTGACACAGGGGTGTGAATACTTATGTAAATGAGATATTTCTCTATTTTATTTTCAATAAATCTGCAAACATTTCTAAAAACATATTTTCACTTTACTATTATGGGTTATTTTGTGTAAATGGATTATTTTTATTCAGTCTTTATTAACACAACAAAATGTGGAATAAGTCAAGATGTATGAATACTTTCTGAAGGCACTGAGTACACCAAACATTAGGAACAGCTTCCTATTATTACGTTTCACCATCGTAATGCCTTCAGAACAGCCTTAATTCATCAGGGCATTGACTTTACAAGGTGTCTAAAGCATTCCTCAGGGAATCTGACCCATGTTGACTCCAATGCTTCCCACAGTGTCAAGTTGGCTGGATGTCTTTTGGGTGGAGGACCATTCTTGATGCACACCGGAAACTGTTAAAAGTGAAAAACCCAGCAGTGTTGAAGTTCTTGAAATCGGTGCCCCTGACACCTACTACCATACCCCATTCAGAGACACTTAAATCTTTCGTCTTGCCTATTCACCCTCTGAATGTCACACATACACAATCCATGTCTCTATTGTCTCAAGGCTTAAACTTCCATGTTGAACCTGTCTCCTCCCCTTCATCTACAAAGATTGAAGTGGATATAACAAGTGAGCTCTGAGAGGCTTTCCCAAAAAGACTCAAAGCTATAATCACTGCCAAAGGTGATTCTAACATGTATTGATTCAGGGGTTTGACTACTTATGTGAATCAGATATTTTTGTATTTAATTTTCCATAAATCTCTAAAAACATATTTTCACTTTGTTATAATGGAGTATGAATACCTTCTGATGGCAATGTATACTTGTATACAAGATGTTGTTAAGATACCGCTAGACATTGGTTCTGCTCTATTGGGGTGGCAGGTCGCCTAGTGGTTAGAGCGTTGGGCCAGTAATCGTAAAGGTTGCTAGATCAAATTCTAAAAGTTGTCAAGGTAAAAATGTATAGTTTCTCCTCCGAACAAGGCAGGTAACCCACTGTTCCTAGGCCGTCATTATAAATAAGAATTTGTTCATAACTGACTTGCCGAGTTAAATAAAAAAAATATGGCCTAATACCAACTCACATATCCATTGATACTGAGTGTCAGCCTAAACTGCATCATTCCATTGTATTTTCATACATTTTATCCACATATAGGCAAAGCAGTTTCCACATAACTGAAATGAGCTTGTTAGTCCCTTTTTTGGCAGTCCCCCCATATCCCCATTCCCACCATATAGCAGCATCAGCGTAGTATAATGTCCAATAGTCAATACTTTCTCTCTTCTCTCTCTGAACCATCTGGTCCCTCCACCTCTCAATTCCTGACCTTGTCCTCCAGAGCCTTCAGCTCTCCCTCCACCTGTTGGGGGAGGTTGGCTCCCACCTGCTCGGTAAAGTACGCCCTCAGCTCCTGGGTCTCCTTCTCCCAGAAGACCTTGGGAAGGTCGAAGAGTGATTTGTCCAAATTTAGTTTTCTCGCAAGATTAGGAGTATTAGGCTGCAGGTTAGGAGAATTACATTAAGGAACGGAAAAGTGTTAGGATTAGCTCAAATGCTAAAAGAATTTGACGTCAACTTTACAAAAGCTTTATCCCAACTAGACTTGACCGTTGTAGAGTGAGCCCATGTCCAACTTGCCTCCCAGTACCTGTTGGTCGGGGTCTCGGGTCATTATTTTCACGCCACTTCAATAGGAAGTGATTTTGGTAGCAGGTTAGGAGCAGGGCTGGATTACCGAACGGCCCCAGATAGTATATGATAGCAAAATGTGTTGAATAGTAGGAAATTAGCTCGAAAAAAACAAAAAAAGTTAAATATGTAAATATGCATCTCTGCACCATGGGTTGAAATGCTCTCCACACCATGGCAAAATTGGTTGAAATGATCTCCACACCATGGCAAAATGGGTTGAAATGCTCTCCACATCATGGCAAAATGGGTTGAAATGCTCTCTGCACCATGGCAAAATGGGTTGAAATGCTCTCCACATCATGGCAAAATGGGTTGAAATGCTCTCCACACCATGGCAAAATGGGTTGAAATGATCTCCACACCATGGCAAAATGGGTTGAAATGCTCTCCACACCATGGCAAAATGGGTTGAAATGCTCTCCACACCATGGCAAAATGGGTTGGAATGCTCTCCACACCATGGCAAAATGGGTTGGAATGCTCTCCACACCATGGCAAAATGGGTTGGAATTCTCTCCACACCATGGCAAAATGGGTTGAAATTCTCTCCACACCATGGCAAAATGGGTTGAAATGCTCTCCACACCATGGCAAAATGGGTTGAAATGCTCTCCACACCATGGCAAAATGGGTTGGAATGCTCTCCACACCATGGCAAAATGGGTTGGAATGCTCTCCACACCATGGCAAAATGGGTTGGAATTCTCTCCACACCATGGCAAAATGGGTTGAAATTCTCTCCACACCATGGCAAAATGGGTTGAAATGCTCTCTGCACCATGGCAAAATGGGTTGAAATGCTCTCTGCACCATGGCAAAATGGGTTGAAATGCTCTCCACACCATGGCAAAATGGGTTGAAATGCTCTCTGCACCATGGCAAAATGGGTTGAAATGCTCTCCACACCATGGCAAAATGGGTTGGAATGCTCTCCACACCATGGCAAAATGGGTTGGAATGCTCTCCACACCATGGCAAAATGGGTTGGAATTCTCTCCACACCATGGCAAAATGGGTTGAAATTCTCTCCACACCATGGCAAAATGGGTTGAAATGCTCTCTGCACCATGGCAAAATGGGTTGAAATGCTCTCTCCACCATGGCAAAATGGGTTGAAATGCTCTCTGCACCATGGCAAAATGGGTTGAAATGCTCTCTGCACCATGGCAGAACGTGTTGAAATGAAGGAAAGTAAGCTCAGGGTCCCAAATGCCCTCATCCAACCCTGGTTAGGAGAGCATTTTCCCTAAACCTAACTATTTAACCTGACCTTAACCTCAGGCTCTTAACATGCTAAGATAATTCTCCTAACCTGCTACATAAATTCTCATAAAGTGCTATGAAAAAGTCGATTCCGCATCAAAGTGGAGTGAAAAGAGTGTCTCTGTGGCATCCAGCCCACCAGGCTCCTCTTTGCAAATAGACTTCAAAGAGGAAGTTGGTGTAGGAGAAGTTGAGTGGTGTGTGAGAATCACTCAGATACAATTACAGTCACTCTGTTTCATACCAAGTCTGTTTTTCATGTTGAAACATAATGTGACAACCATATGTTTTGTATCAAACTCGAATTTAACAAATTTAACTCTTGAATAAATTAATAGTGGATTTTGGTTCATGATTTAACTATATGTTTAAATCCCACACACATTCCCATTCAGGCCTGGGAGATAGAGGAGAGGAGATGGTTATAATGATGAAAGTTTAATTTGTTCTATTTATCAATGTGTCGGGGGCGGACTTAGTGATTTGGGGGCCAGTTTCAAAATACTGCTGACCTGTCCTAACCCTAGAAAGGGACAATAAATACTGAAGAATTGTTTGAAAATAATTTCTCATACACATATTAGGAAGTACGTCACAGTTGAGATGAGAGATATGCCACATGAATTTCAGCACTTTCGTTAGGCAGACCTCACTATGGGTGTGACAGTTTCTGCTGTAGACAGTTTACGTTACCGTCTAAGGCAAGTATCGACTTCTTCACTATATTTTCTGTTCATTTTAATGTTCAAAATAAATGAAAGGAGATTAATTCTGAGTAATGAGATTCAATATGTTCTAATGTACTGCTGTTTGTTCATGTATTAGCTTTACAACTGAAGGACATTGTGTATTTGATATGGGGATGGTTTAATGTGTTGTGTGAGTTAAGTTACTCCACCAGTAAGTGTATGTTTGTACTGTTTCAGGTGATCAGTGGTGTGTGAGTTTTCACATGGCTTGTCCTGAGAACATGTTTTTTCTCATTGGTCTCTTTATGTCAGGTGAGTCTTCCACACAACAACAACTAGTTATGAATCAGACATAAAGGAATAACCAGAAATCATGATATGTTATGGGGTGCGCTATATTCCAGCTTTTTAATTGTGTAGAAAAGTGTAAAGTTAATTCCTGATTAGTATATTTTAATAGTCTGGATTTAAACTGCTGTGTATCTCATGTATACTTGATTGTGTGTTTTGAAATGGTGGCACAACCAGTCATTGAAATTACTTTTTCACACAGAGGAATTGGGTGATGTATAATTTTGTTAATGAAATACATTAATAACTATAACAAAATGTGTTATTTGGTAACTCAAGTTCCCTTTATCTAATATTAGGTTTTTGGTTGAAGATCAGATAACATTCAGTGTTAAAAAAAGAGCAAAAATAGAGAACCAGAAAGGGGGTAAATTCTGGTTAGTTTCACTGTATGTTCATGTGAAACCGAGGTCAGCATGCGGCTAACAGAATAGCTTCCACCACTGTCCCTGTCACCATACAGGGCTAAAACCAGATTAGCATCAACATACATTATTCTTTCATTTAATTTCACATATATTTAATTGTTTCCAATTTCATTAAATGTTATAAAATTGTAATATTTTGGTTCATCCATAATGCATAATAAGCATCATCAACAGGGGGAACATATTGGTTGCACCATGATAAGATGTAGAAAGAATAGATTCATTTATAAGACTTCTTAATAAAAATAATTGTTCATAAGAAGGGCCTGAGATGAAAGTCAATATTCTGACCACTAGGGGTCAATGTTTTAAATAGGAACTCCAGTAGGCCTCCCTCTGTAGTAGTAGGATCTCCATGTTACCTCCTCTCCTTGGTAGAGCAACATGCTCAATACCTGTGTATTTGAGGGAGGAGATGGGATGGTTAGCTTCAACAAAGTGAGCTGCTACTAGATAATCAGTGTTCTTACAGCTATGCATTGTTTTAAATGTTTTTTGTTTGTAATGAGTTGGCTTCCACATGAACATGTGATGAGATAGATTACTCCCTTTATCTTGCAAGAGATGATACCCCTAACAGGGATTTTTTGTCTGATTGCAAAATATGCCAGTGCTTTTCAGGATTGCTTTCATTTTCTCTGAACACTTGGTTACTTATTGCAAAATACTATTGCGTTGTTTTTCTTCTTTGGTTCACTATTTAGAAAATCCTCTCGTGGTTTTTGAGATATTTTCAGCATCGCAGCATCAAGAATTTCTTCCTTCTAGCCTCTGATTTTAAATGTATTTTTCATTTTCTTGGCATTGCTGTCAAAATCTGACTGTTGGCAACAGATTCATTTAACCCTGCTTAACTGGCTATATGGTAGACCATTCCTGAGGGGAAGGGGATGCATAATATCCCCACGTAGCAGGGTATTGAGGTCTGTTGGCTTTGTGTACAAGTCTGTATGTAATGCATCATTCTCTTTGATGATCCATAAGTCCAGGTAGTTAATTTTTCTCTCAACAGTGAACAGTGAATTTGAGATATTCAGAGCTCTCGTTTAGCAGAGTTTGGAATTAATTTAGTTCCTGCTGACTTCCTTCCCAGAGCACAAAGACAGCATCTATGTATCTCTTCCATGAGATGATTTTAGAAAGTAGGGGGTGTGTCTCTATGTTTTGTAAATGAGTGCCTCCTCAAATTGTACCACACACAGGTTTGCATAGTTGGGGGAAAAGGGGGAGCCCATGGCTACACCCCGAATTTGAATGATAAAGTCTGACTCAAAGATTAATTAGTTATTGGATAATACCAGTTCAGTGAGATACAAGATGCAATCATTAGCTGGAACAAGGGTAGGGTCTCTCTGCTGAAGGAAGTGTTGCAGGTAACAACATATAATTTTAAAGTTTGCATTAAGGTGTCTGTAATAGAATATACTTGTCAAAAACGAATATAGACATTAATAAATGCATTTCTATAGCTTCCAACATCTGTTTTACACTGGAGGAGGAGTAACAAGATGGCTGTGCAGTTGCCTCCAAACAGAGGCCCCTGTCAGTCATCTAAGGTTAATACATATCATTAGACTGAACTGAAAATACATCAGAACCTCCCTGATGTTGTCCTTTATGTTGCAGGTGTTTTGGCCTGTTTTGGTCAACGAGATTTGATCACCACAATGCCAGATAGACTGCATGGACTGACTGGCTCCTGTGTGCAAATCCAATGTTCATTTCATATTCATGACCCAAAGAATACATTTAACAGCACAATACTACCCTCTGGAGTGTGGATTAAAGAAAACTCAAACTTTGGTAATCATCCGGACAGAGTGATATTTAACAGTAGTAAGACAGTCAACAGATATCAAGGGAAGATAACTGGAAACATGTTCCAGAAGAACTGCACCACAGTCTTCTTCAATGTAACCACCAGTTACTCTGATATATACTTCTTCAAGATTGAGAGTCGACCATTCCGTGCAACAGATCCTGATAAGTCTGTTAAAATAGTTGTCAGTGGTAAGAGACAATTTATCTTTAAAACCATTTTTTTCCCAGTTTAGATTCCTTGCATCAAAGATAAGAGTTGAACAAGTGGACAGTTTAACTGTTAGTGTGAAATAGATTTATCTACAATGTATTACAGATTTGCCTTCCAGTCCCATCATTACTGTCTCAGGTGAGGTGAAGGAAGGGACCCCTGTCATTTTGAACTGCTCTGCTGTCGCTCCCTGTCCCGAACACCCCCCTGAGCTGACATGGACTCTCCCAACACAGTTCACAACTGAGAACCAACTGCATAAGAATCCAGACCAAACCAAATCAGTTCTCTCCACGGTGACCTTCACTCCGTCATATCTTCATCATGAGAAGAACATCACTTGTACTGCAGTCTACCCAGTAGGGACAAGCAACAAGACAGCTGAACATACCATGATGCTTAACGTTTCATGTAAGATTTAGTCACAGGTTCCTGTAGAATAGATCATTCTATCATGTTTCACTGATGATTGTAATATAGTGGTTTTAAAGAGACTATTCAATATACCATATCCAGATACATTCTAAATGAACTCCTCTCCCTCAGTCTCTCCTAAGGACACCTCGGCCTTCATCAGTCCAGCTGATCCAGTATTAGTGGGCAGCTGTGTTAATCTGACCTGCAGCAGTACAGCCAACCCTCCTGTGACAAACTTCACCTGGTTCCAGATCAGTGAGGGTAAAACAACACAGGTTGCATCTGGACAGAGTTACACCCTCAATGTGACTGTTGGTGATGGAGGACTATACTACTGTGAAGGAAGAAATAGTCACGGCTGTGGGAAGTCGAATGAAGTGCAGCTGGCTATAAAAGGTAAAATGGGCACGTAGGGCACAATCGTAGGTTAGATATACAATATATATTCAAAAGTATGTGGACACCCCTTCAAATGCGTGGATTCAGTTATTAAAGCCTCACATGTTGCTGACAGGTGTTTAAAATCGAGCACACAGCTATGCAATCTCCGTAGACAAACATCGGCAGTAGGATGGCAAATTCACTACCGAGTTCCAAACTGCCTTTGGAAGCAATGGCAGCACCAGAACTGTTTGATGAGGGCTTCATGAAATGGGTTTCCATGGCAGAACAGCCGCACACAAGCCAAAGATCACTATGTGCAGTGCCAAGAATCAGCTGCAGTGGTGTAAAGCTCACTGCCATTGGACTCTGGAGAAGTGGAAATCCGTTCTCTGGCGTGTTGAATATACGATTCACCATCTGGCAGTCCGGCGGACGAATCTGGGTTTTGATGGATTCCAGGTGAACACTACCTGCACCAAAGCATAGTGCCAACTGTAAAGTTTGGTGGATGAGGAATAATGGTCTGGGGCTGTTTTTCATGGTTTGGGCTGGGCCCCTTAGTTCCAGTGAAGGGAATTATTGAAGCTACAGCATACAATGACATTCTATATTCCATATTAATGCCCATGATTTTGGAATGAGATGTTTGACGAGCAGGTGTCCACATACTTTTGTTCATGTAGTGCACTTTAGAGATCTTTTTGTGAGAATTGACCATAATATGTGCTGTATTTTCAGGGCAAGAAGAGTCAAAAACCTCAGGGGTTGGTTTCTGGTTTCTGGTTTCTGGGGTTGCAGCAGGAACTCTGGGGGCCATTTTGCTTATCAGCCTGATCAGCCTTTTTGTATGGTAAGAACTATTCCTGGCATCAACGCAAAACAACTTTATTTCTGCTGTGTTTGTGCTTTAGCAAATGAAATCCCTCTCAGTGCATCCAGAATACCTTTCTAAATGTCTTCCAGGAGGAGAAACTCGAGGCTCCACGATGGACTTGAAAGGACAGACAGTCCACAGGGACAGGTGGGAATAAGGCTCAACTTACAAAACCATCAACAAAGTGTATCTAAGGAAGTACTGAATTAATGCTGAAACTATTTAAAGCCATGAGGTTAACATAGTTTCAGAGCAAGTTTAGGGGGAGATGACCATATCGAAAGCAATGCCACATCCTGTAATGACATGGAATGATAACAGAATGGCTGTTGGACTTTGACAGTGTTCACTGTCTTTACACCTGTCAGTTGAATTGACATTTTCATTGACATCCACTCAGTATGTGTTGTGTAACCTGCTGACCTTAGAGTTTTACACATTACTGAGCTTAGAGCTTTACACATGTTCCTCTCTCTGTGTTCTCTCCACAGAACTCCCCGGTTGGGACAGTGTGTACTAACCAGGCCACAGCCGGAGAGGAACCAGAGGAACCTGCAGAAGACCAGCCTGAAGAGATCCAATACGGTGACATAGACTTCTCCAAACTACAGACCAAAGAGACCCCAGCTGCAGCCCAGGACAGGGTCCAGGGACAGGAGAGTGAGTACGCTGAAGTCAATGTGACCGGGAGTAGGGCCCAGGAACCACCACTTAACAACCTAGATGGGCTTTATGCACAAGTGAATAAAATAAGTGCTTGTTAATTATTTTTCCAATGGGTAGTAAGTGTTTTTATGTACAGTATTGTCATTGTGTATCTGTTTTCTATTGGTACTTGTGTTACATTTATAATTGTGTGCTCTTTGATTATCTGCATATTTGTAGAATTTGCTGGGATGAAAAGTGTTTAACTGTTACTATAGTGTTGATATGATGATGTAGGCTACTCTTTATTTTGGACCATTTATTTTGAGTGTTGAGTTCACAGAGCATCTGTTTAATGGGTTCCAGTATAGAGGAACTGCTGAGTTCAACTAGCTTACTGAAGGCAGTTTAAGACCATATAAAGTCAATGATGACTGAGGAGAGAAGACACAGTTAGTTGGAGAGACAGTGGTCTGATACAAGACAGGAAGTTGGGTGCAGTAAGTCGACATGATGGCAGAATGGTATTAACATCTAATAGTCACTGTTTATCTTCATCTTTTGTGCAGTTGCCAGAATAACAATTTGATCTATTTTCATTTTATATCTATTTAGAATTTATAGTTTCAGTTTTTATGTTGAGTGTTAAACAACATAATCAATTGAGACTGCATTTCAGGTTGTTGATTAATTGCCCTGTAATAAAAACCTTTACATTTAATTTCCATGACATCTTTTGGTGTTATTGGTTCCTCTGCAACTGGATCCTGGACTTCTTGATGGGCCGCTCCCCAGGTGGTAAGGGTAGGAAACAACACATCTGCCTCTCTGATACTCAACACGGGGGTCCTTCAAGGGTGTGTGCTTAGTCCGCTCCTGTACTCCCTGTTCACCCATGACCGTGTGGCCAAGCACGACTCCAACACCATCATTAGCTTTGCAGACGAGACAACAGTGGTAGGCCTGATCACCAACAAAAATGAGACAGCCTATAGGGAGGAGGTCAGAGACCTGGCAGGGTGGTGCCAGTATAACAACCTTTCACTCAAAGTGATCAAGACAAAGGAAGAGATGATCGTGGACTACAGGAAATGGAGGGCTGAGCACGCCCCCATTCTCATTGATGTGGCTGTAGTGGAGCAGGTTGAGAGCTTCAAGCTCCTTGGTGTCCACATCACCAACAAACTATCATTGTCCAAACACACCAAGACAGTCGTGAAGAGGGCACAACAACACCTATACCCCCTCAGGAGACTGAAAAGATTTGGACTGGGTCCTCAGATCCTCAAAAGGATATTATACAGATGTATCGTGTCATTTTGCAGTCACTTTTATTGTAATTAAGAATATAATATGTTTCTAAACACATTCATGTGGATTCTACCATGATTACGTATAGTCCTGGATGAATAGTGAATAATTATGAGTGAGAAACATCATACCCCCCCACCCCCCAAAATTGCTAACCTCCCTGTCATTGCAGAGGTGAGAGGTTAGCATGTCTTGGGGGTATGATATTTGTGCGTCTGTGAACAAAAGAGAAGAGATATCATTGATAAAGTCAATCATGAATCAATCAGGTTTAATACAAATTGCAACAGGTAGTCAACATCCATCATAGAAGCAGAGACAATGTCTTACTGGCCTCTTGGAGACAGTCCCTTTATTTCCTAACCAGACCAACACATGTTCTGTAAACACCAGCCTCTTAGAGACAGTCCCTTTATTTCCTAATCAGATCAACACATGTTCTGTAAACACCAGCCTTGGAGACAGTCCCTTTGTTTCCTAATCAGACCAACACATGTTCTGTAAACACCAGCCTCTTGGAGACAGTCCCTTTATTTCCTAATCAGACCAACAAATGTTCTGTAAACACCAGCCTCTTGGAGACAGTCCCTTTATTTCCTAACCAGACCAACACATGTTCTGTAAACACCAGCCTGAGAGGCTTGTAGGAAGTCAAAACAAAAGGCAGTGGCTTTGTTAACTACTACAGAATCAGTGTTTAACAGAATACAACAATAATCAGTATATCCTTCCTCCAGTCTGGCATCAATCACTATAATCAGTTATGAGTTTAATGCACAACATACAGCATTGAGTCTAGTGACCATCAACCCAAGTGTTACAAACAGCACACTGGAAATCATGTAACAGAAAGGTCAAATATATGAATATGTTGAACATGATATGAATCACTCTAAACTGAATCTGAACTTTATTCATCTTAAATATCCCCATTACATGTCTATTTTCATGTGTGTATTGTTGGAAGTTATTATGTCGTTTTATTTTGAGTGTTGTTCAAGAGACACAAATGAGGCTGCATTTGAGGTTGTTCATTAATTGCACTGTAATAAAAACCCACCTGCTGGGTAAAGTACGTCCTCAGCTCCTGAGTCTCCTTCTCCCAGAAGGCCTTGGGCAAGTCCAAGAGGGTTTTGTGTAGAAGTGATACAGCTTTTTGTCAAAATGAACTTTTCCTAGCAAATGTAGGAGAACTTTTGCAGCAGATTGGGAGAATTAACGTAGCAGGTTAGGATAATTAGATTAAGGTAAGAAAAAGGGTTAGGGTTAGCTAAAATAATACATAAAATCAACTTAAGAACCTCAATTTGACAAAAGCTGTATCCCATCTAGACATGACCGCCCTGATGGTTGATGGCTCCCTCCTGTGGCTCCCAGCCCACCATGCTCTTCCTGGCAGATAGAAGTGATGTAATGAAAGAGGAAGTGGGTGCAGGAGAAATGTAGAAGTGTGTGATAATCCATCAGCTACAATTACAGTTACTCTGTTTCTGGCAAAGTCTGTTTTTCATGCTGAAAGATAATGTGAGATCCGGGTATCTTTTACTGAACTCAAATTTAACTAATCAAGTTGGATGGATTTTGGTTTCTGATTTACCTACATTTAAAAAAAATCAAGCCTGTGAGATAGAGGAGAGGGAGAAGGTTATATTGCAGCACGTTTCCATTGTTGTATCAAGGGCGGACTTGACTACTTGGGGGCCTGTAACAAAATGCTGTAAAGGGGTCCCCTTCCCCTAAAAGGGTTATTTACCCACCACACATACATTAACTGCAATGAATATTATTATCCCACAATGAAAAATATCTTGTGTATAAGTGTTTCATTTCTGGCAGTAATGAAATGTATATAGGCCATATCAAGCTGTTGAGTCAGTTGTTAACACACACTTTGTGTTTAGAATCAGTCAGTGGGCAGCTGGGGTCCATTTCATTCTAAATGCTTAAATTAACATACCATGTTTTCACAACTGATGTTGACACCCAGCACATAGACTATTCAACATCCTGTCATATAAATGCACTTATTAGGAAGTACGTCACTGATGAGATGTGAGATGTGCCTCATGAATTTCAGCACTTTGGTTTGTCAGAACACACTACGTGTGTGTGACAGTCTGTCCTGTGGACTGTTTACATCAGTGTAAGGCAAGTGTCAACTACTTATTATCTTATCTTTATATTTTAATGTTCAAACTAAATTAAGGAAATTAATTACAAGTAATGACATTCAAAATGTTCAATATGCGGCTGTTAGTTCATGAAGAACCGAAGAACCTATGGACTCAAGCTTCAATATGATACAATATGTGTCATGTGACCTACTCTACCAGGAAGTGAATGTTTGTACTGTTTCAGGTGATCAGTGGTGTGTGAGTTCTCACATGGCTTGTTCTGAGAACATGTTTTTTCTCATTGGCCTCTTTATGTCAGGTGAGTCTACCACACAACAACAACTAGTTATGAATCAGACATAAAGGAATAACCACAAGTCATTATATTTTATGGGATGTGCTATATTCCAGCCTTTTAATTGTGTAGAAAAGTGTACAGTTAATTCCTGATTAGTGTATTTAATAGTCTGGATTTAAACTGCCGTGAAAAAGTTTTTGCATATTTTCAGATATTCAATCAAAAGACGATATTAGATAAATGGAACCTGAGTGAACAAGAAAAGTTTAAAATTAATTCCTGATTAGTGCAGTTTAATAGTCTGGATTCAAACTG
Source organism: Oncorhynchus clarkii lewisi (assembly GCF_045791955.1). Classification (NCBI taxonomy): domain Eukaryota; kingdom Metazoa; phylum Chordata; class Actinopteri; order Salmoniformes; family Salmonidae; genus Oncorhynchus; species Oncorhynchus clarkii. Next base: position 8,703,809 of record NC_092157.1, read on the forward strand.
TGCCGTGAAAAGGTTTTTCCCCCTTTCAAATGTTTCTACTTTTGCTTATTTTTGAAAGTAAATGTTTGATTTTATATCAGATATTCAATCTAAAGTTAATATTAGATAAATGGAACCTGAATGAACAAATAACACAACAATTACAAACTCATTTCATTTATTTCATTAACAAAGTTATGCAACACCCAATGCCCTTGTGTGAAAAAGTGATTGTCCCCTAACACTCAATAACTCGTTGTGCCAACTTTAGCTACAATGACTCCATACACTTCCCATACACTTCCCATACACAACCATACACTTCCCATACACTTCCAATACACTTCCCATACACAACCATACACTTCCCATACACAACCATACACTTCCCATACACTTCCCATACACAACCATACACTTCCCATACACTTCCCATACACAACCATACACTTCCCATACACAACCATACACTTCCCATACACAACCATACACTTCCATACACTTCCCATACACTTCCCATACACTTTCCATACACAACCATACACTTCCCATACACTTCCCATACACTTTCCATACACAACCATACACTTCCCATACACTTCCCATACACAACCATACACTTCCCATACACTTCCCATACACAACCATACACTTCCCATACACTTCCCATACACTTCCCATACACTTTCCATACACAACCATACACTTCCCATACACTTCCCATACACTTCTCATACACAACCATACACTTCCCATACACTTCCCATACACAACCATACACTTCCCATACACAACCATACACTTCCCATACACTTCCCATACACTTCCCATACACAACCATACACTTCCCATACACTTCCCATACACTTCCCATACACAACCATACACAACCATAAACAACCATACACTTCCTGTAGTTGTTGACCAGTATTTCACATCGCTGTGGAGGAATTTTGGACCACTCTCCCATGTAGAAGTGCTTTTTAACTCAGCGACATTTGTGTGTTTTCAATCATAAACTGTCACAATGTCTCACTTGGGATTAGGTCTGGACTTTGACTAGGCCATTACAAAACTTACAGTCATCTTTGCAGGAAGGCCAGTCCTAGGGAGTTTAAGGGGGTGTAAGGGGGCAATTACTTTTTCACACAGGGGTATTGGGTGTTGCATAACTTTGTTAGTTAAATAAATAAATAACAATAAAAAAAAATGTAAACTCAGGTTCCCTTGATCTAATATTAGGTTTTGGTTGAAGATCTGATAACATTTAGTATTTAAAAACCTCTAAAGTAGAGAAAATTAGAAACGGGAGAAAATACTGTTTCATGTCACTGACTTTAATATCTTCACATGTTTATTTTTTTATTTGTTGTGTTCAGGTGATATAAAAAGCATTATCTGGAGCACACCCAGAGAAAATGACTTAGTGTAGAGGTGCTGACTAACGGTGAATACACTGTAAGCTATAAAAACAAAGAGAGTTGCACACTCTATATATATATATAAACTCCCAGTAATTTATTGGGTAAAACACCAACGTTTCGGCATCACTGTTCCTTCTTCAGGGTAAAGTCATGAATGCTTGAACCAGGTTATGTAGACAAACAGTGTAATTAGTGCAACCAATAACAATAGTGAGGGGTGTGTCATAATTATGAGGTTAATTAGAGTGAATTGAGTGAAACTGTTAAAATGATAGTTTACAGCATATTGACTATATTAGCCTATTGTTATCATTAACATTAGTATAAGATTAGCATCAACATACATTATTATTTAATATATTTTCACATATATTTAATATATTTAAAATGTTGTTACATGTAATCTTTGGGTTCATCCATAATGCATAATAAGCATCATCAACAGGGGGAACATATTGGTTCTACGCTGATAAGATGTAGAAAGAATAGATCCATTTATAAGACTTGTTCATAAAAATAATTGTTCATAAAAAGAGCCAGAGATCAAAGTCAGTATTCCTACCACTAGGGGTCAATGTTTTTAAATAGGAACTCCAGTAGGCCTCCCTCTGCAGCAGTAGGATCTCCATGTTACCTCCTCTCCTTGGTAGAGCAACATGCTCAATACCTGTGTATTTGAGGGAGGGGATGGGATGGTTAGCTTCAACAAAGTGAGCTGCTACTAGATAATCAGTGTTCTTACAGCAATGCATTGTTTTAATTTTGGGGGGGGGGCTTTCCCACATGAACATGTGATGAGATAGATTACTCCCTTTATCTTGCAAGAGATGATCCCCCTCAAGCTGTAAAACAACAGAATGTGGAATAAGTCAAGGGGTCCATTCTGAAGACACGGAGGATACCAAACATTAGGAACACCTTCCTAACTTACATTTGTTGTCTTGCCCAAACACCCTCTAAATGGCACCCACACACAATACTCTTCTCAATTGTCTCAAGGCTTAAAAATCCTTCTTTAACCTGTCTCCTCTTTAACCTGTCACCTCCCCTTCATCTACACTGATTGAAGTGGATTTAACAAGTGACTTCAATAAGGGATCATAACTTTCACTTGGATTCACCTGGTCAGTCTATGTCATGGAAAGAGCAGTAAGATACAGCTGAACACTAATTCTGATCTATCACCTAATACCTACTCATATATCCATTGATAGTGAGTGGAAGCCTGATCTACATGCAGAAACGTCCTTTAATTGTAATTTCATACAATTTATCCACATATAGGCAAAGCAGTTTCCACATAACTGCAATGAGCTTGTTAGTCCCTTTTTTGTCAGTCCCCCCATATCCCCATTCCCACCATATAGCAGCATCAGCGTAGTATAATGTCCTATAGTCAATACTTTCTTTCTTCTCTCTCTGAATCATCTGGTCCCTCCACCTCTCAATTCCTGACCTTGTCCTCCAGAGCCTTCAGCTCTCCCTCTACCTGTTGAGGGAAGTGGCTCTCACCTAACAGGTAAAGTACACCCTCAGCTCCTGGGTCTCCTTCTCCCAGAATACCTTGTGCAGGTCAAAGAGGGTTTTGTCTAGAAGGTATACAGCTTTAAAAATAAATAAATAATAAAAACACGTTTTCTAGCAAGTTTAGGATAATTTATGCAGCAGATTAGGATAATTAACATAGCATGTTATGATAATTAGATTCAAGTACAGAAAAGGGTTGAGATTAGATAAAATGCTAAAATAATTCAACTTTTGACGTAAATTTGACAAAAGCTTTATCCCACCTAGACTTGACCGTCGAAGATGGCGCCAATTTCCACCTTGCCTCTCAGGCGCTGCAGGTCGCTGGCTCTCTCCTGTGGTACCCGTGGACTCTCTTTTCACGTCACTTCAATAAGAAGTTATTTTGGTAGCAGGTAAGGTGCAGGGCCGAACTACTGAACGGTCCCATAAAGCATATGATAGCAAAATGTGTTGAATAGTAGGAAATGAGTTTTAACACTGCAACACTTTGTCTCAAGTGTGAACACAAGCATGATGAGCTATAAAACACCAAAATCAATATCTGCTTCATGGCAAAAAGTGTAGAATTTCAGGAAGTTAGCTTTAAAACTGACAAAATGTGTAGAATAGCGTTATGAAAATGTTTCTCTCTGCACCGAGGCAAAATGTGTTGCAGAAAGTACAATGGCAAGAAAAAGTATGTGAACCCTTTGGAATTACATGGATTTCTGCAGAAATTGGTCACAACAATAGACACACACAGTGTGCTTAAATTAGTAACACACAAATTATTATATTTTCCTTGTCTTTATTGAATACATCATTTAAAAATGCATAGTGTAGACTGGAAAAGGTAAGGCTAATGACTTCTCCAAAAGCTAATTGGAGTCAGGAGTCAGCTAACCTGGAGTCCAATCAATGAGATTGGTGGTGTTGGTGAGAGTTGCCCTGCCCTATACAGAACACTCACAACATTTGAGTTTGCTAATCACAAGAAGCATTGCCTGATTTGAACCATACTTTGAACAAAAGAGATCTCAGAAGACCTAAGATTAAGAATTGTTGACTTGCATAAATCTGGGAATGGTTACAAAAGTAGCTCTAAAAGCCTGGATGTTCATTAGTCCACGGTAAGACAAATTGTCTATAAAGGGAGAAAGTTCAGCACTGTTGCTACTCTCCCTAGGACTGGCCTTCCTGCAAAGATGACTGTAAGAGCACAGCGTAGAATGCTCAATGAGGTTAAGAAGAATCCTAGAGTGTATGCCAAAGACTTACAGCAATCTCTGGGACATGCTAACATCTCTGTTGACGAGTCTACGATACTTAAAACACTGAACAAAAATGGTGTTCATGGGAGGACACCACAGAAGAAGTCACTGCTGTCCAAAAACCCCCATTGCTGCACATCTTCAGTTCACAAAAGAGCACCTGGATGTTTCACAGCGCTACTGGCAAAATATTTTGTGGACGGATTAAAATAAAGTTGAGTTGTTTGGAAGGAACACACAATACTGTGTGGAGAAATAAAGGCACAACACACCAACATCAAAACCTCATCCCAACTGTTGTCACGCCCTGGTCTAAGTATTTTGTGTTTTCTTTATTATTTTGGTCAGGCCAGGGTGTGACATTGGTTTATTATGTGGTGTGTTTTGTCTTGGGGTTTTTGTAGGTATTGGGATTGTGGTTTAGTGGGGTTATCTAGTATAGTCTATGGCTGTCTGGAGTGGTTCTCAATCAGAGGCAGGTGTTTATCGTTGTCTCTGATTGGGAACCATATTTAGGCAGCCATATTCTTTGAGTGTTTCGTGGGTGATTGTTCCTGTGTTACTTTGCACCAGTATAGGCTGTTTCTTGTTTTTGTGTTACGTTTCTTGTTTTTGTATTGTTCGTGTTTATTCGTTATTAAACATGTATGAAAATTACCACGCTGCATTTTGGTCCGATCCTTGCTACACCTCCTCTTCAGAGGAGGAGATAACAACTGTAAATTATGGTGGAGGGAGCATCATGGTTTGAGTCTGCTTTGCTTCCACAGGGCCTGGATAGCTTGCCGGAAAAATGAATTCCCAAGTTTATCAATACATAATGCAGCAGATTGTAAGGCTATCTGTCTGCCAATTGAAGGTCAACAGAAGTTGGGTGATGCAACAGGACAACAACCCAAAACACAGAAGTAAATCAACAACAGAATGGCTTCAACAGAAGAAAATACGCCTTCTGGAGTGACCCAGTCAGAGTCCTGACCTCAACCCGATTGCGATGCAGTGGCATGACCTCAAGAGAGCAGTTCACACCAGACATCACAAGAATATTGCTGAACTGAAACAGTTCAGTAGTACAGAAAACGTTTGGTTGAGGTTATTGCTTCCAAAGGAGGGTAAACCAGTTGTAAAATCCAAAGGTTCACTAACTTTTCCCACCCTGCACTGTGAATGTTTACTCGTGTGTTCAATAAAGACGTGAAAACGTATAATTGTTTGTGTGTTAGTTTAAGCAGACTGTGTTTGTCTATTGTTGTGGCTTAGATGAAGATCAGATTAAATTGTATGACCAATTTAAGCAGGTAATTCCAAAGGGTTCACATTTTCTTGCCACTGTAAACTCAGGGTACCAAATGCTGTCTTCCAACCCTAGATAGGAGAGCATTTTCTTAACCATATCCCTTTTACCAAACCTATTTTTATTTATGTATTTAACCTTTATATAATCAAAGTGGAGTGAAAAGAGTGTATCTGTCAAGTTCTGACCTTTATTTCCTTTGTTTTGTATTCATTATTTAGTATGGTCAGGGCGTGAGTTGGGGTGGGCAGTCTGTTTGATTTTCTATGATTTGGGGATTTCTATGTTTCGGCCTAGTATGGTTCTCAATCAGAGGCAGGTGTCATTAGTTGTCTCTGATTGAGAATCATACTTAGGGGGCCTGGGTTGCACTGTTTGTTTGTGGGTGATTGTCTATGTTAGTTGCTTGTGTCAGCACAGTCCTTATGATAGCTTCACGGTCTTTATTTGTTTATTGTTTTTGTATTCAGTGTTCAGTTCTTTAATTAAACATTCATCATGAACACATACCACGCCGCAATTTGGTCCTCTGCTCCTTCTCGCCTCTCCTATTCAGATGAAGAGGATGAAGATCGTGACAGAATCACCCACCTTCCAAGGACCAAGCGGCGTGGTAAAAGACAGCGACGACAGCAGCAGCAGCAACAACGGCGGCCAGCATCACAGGACTCCTGGACATGGGAGGAGATATTGAACGGAGATGGACCCTAGGCACAGGCTAGGGAATATCGCCGCCCCAAAGCAGAGCTGGAGGCAGCGATATGAGGCAGTGCGACAGGTACGAGAGGCAGCCCCAAAAAATGTTTTGGCGGAGGCACACGAGGTGTGGAGCTAAGCCAGGTAGCAGACCTGAGCTCACTCCTCGTGCTTATTATAAGCAGCGCGTTACTGGTCAGGCACCGTGTTATGCGGTTAAGCGCACGGTTTTGCCAGTACGTGCCCATAGCCCGGTGCGCTATAGGGCAGCCCCCCGAGAGTGTCATGTGAGTGTGGGCATCCAGCCAGGGCGTATGGTGCTGGGAGGGTGCAGTGCGTCCTATGCCTGCGCTCCGCTCGTGCCGGGCAAATGTGGGAGAGGTGCGGGTAGTAGGCACTAGATCTCCCTTGCTTTCCCACAGCCCGGTACCAACCTGTGCCTGCACTCTGGAGGGTCCGGGCTAGAGCAGTGATCCAGCCTGGGGGAGTGGTGCAAAGGCTGCGCACCAGAACTCCAGTGCTCCCCCATAGCCCGGTCCTTCAGGTGCCTCCTCCTAACACCAGGCCTCCTGGAGGTCTCCCCAGCCTGGTGGGTTCTGTGGCAGCCCCACGCACCAGGCTGTCTCTCTGTCTCCTCTCTACAGGTGGTCCGGCGCTGCCGGAGTCTCCCGCCTGTCCGGCGCTGCCGGAGTCTCCCGCCTGTCCGGCGCTGCCGGAGTCTCCCGCCTGTCCGGCGCTGCCGGAGTCTCCCGCCTGTACGGCGCTGCCGGAGTCTCCCGCCTGTCCTTTATTTGTTTATTGTTTTTGTATTCAGTGTTCAGTTCTTTCTTTAATTAAACATTCATCATGAACACATACCATGCCGCATTTTGGTCCTCTGATCCTTCTCGCCTCTCCTCTTCACATGAGGAGGAAGATTGTGACAGCCTGTGGCATCCAGCCCACCAGGCTCCTCTTTGCAAATAGACCTCAAAGAGGAAGTTGGTGTAGGAGAAGTTGAGTGGTGTGTGTGAGAATCACTCAGATACAATTACAGTTACTCTGTTTCATACCAAGTCTGTTTTTCATGTTGAAACATAATGTGACAACCATATGTTTTGCATCGAACTCAAATGTAACTTTTACTTTTTTGTCTTCAGTCAAATGGATAGTGGAGTTTGGTTCATGATTTAACTATATTTTTAAATCCCACACACATTCCTATTCAAGCCTGGCAAGAATCGACTTCTTCACAGTATCTTAAATATGAGTAATGAGATTCAATATGTTCAAAGTACTGCTGTTTGTTCATGTATTAGCTTCACAACGGAAAGACAGTGTATTTGATATGGGGATGGTTCAATGCAATGTGTTGTGAGTTCAGCTACTCTACCAGTAAGTGTATGTTTGTACTGTTTCAAGGAATCAGTAGTGTGTTCTCACATGGCTTGTTCTGGGAACATGTTTTTTCTCATGGGGCTCTTTATGTCAGGTGAGTCTTCCACACAGCAACAGCAACAACTAGTTATGAATCAGACAGGAATAAGCACAAGTGATGATATTTCATAGTGTGACCTATATTCCCGTCTGTCTCAATGTATAGAAAAGTGTACAGATAATTCCTGATAAGTAGAGTTTAATAGTCTGGATTCAAACATTCTGTGCTCCAGATATGTGCATGATCCAGTTTAGGGCATGGAGTTGTGACATCAGGACTCCACCTTCCGGCGCCGACAGAGATGGCCGCCTCGCTTCGCGTTCCTAGGAAACTATGCAGTATTTTGTTTTTTTACAGGTTATTTCTTACATTGGTACCCCAGGTAATCTTAGGTTTCATTACATACAGTCGGGAGGAACTACTGAATATAAGAGCAACGTCAACTCACCATTACGACCAGGAATATGCCTTTCGCAAAGCGGATCCTGTGTTCTGCCTTCCACCCAGGACAACGGATCGGATCCCAGATGGCGACCCAAAACAACGACGTCGTAAAAGAGGCAAACGAAGCGGTCTTCTGGTCAGGCTCCGGAGACGGGCACATCGCACACCACTCCCTAGCATACTCCCAGTCTCTTGACAACAAGGTTGATGAAATCCAAGCAAGGGTAGCAAGGGTAGCATTCCAGAGAGACATCAGAGACTGTAACGTTCTTTGCTTCACGGAAACATGGCTCAATCGAGAGACGCTATCAGAGTCGGTGCAGCCAGCTGGTTTCTTCACGCATCGCACCGACAGAAACAAGCATCTTTCTGGTAAGAAGGGCGGGGGTGTATGCCTTATGATTAACGAGACGTGGTGTGATCATAACAACATACAGGAACTCAAGTCATTCTGTTCACTTGACTTAGAATTCCTCACAATCAAATGTCGACCGCATTATCTACCAAGGGAATTCTCTTATATTATAATCACAGCTGTATATATTCCCCTCCAAGCAGACACATCGATGGCCCTGAACAAACTTTATTTGACTCTATGCAAACTGGAAACCACATATCCTGAGGCTGCATTCATTGTAGCTGGGGATTTTAACAAGGCTAATCTGAAAACAAGACTCCTTAAATTGTATCAGCATATTGATTGCGCAACCAGGGCTGGTAAAACCCTGGATCATTGTTATTCTAACTTCTGCGATGCATATAAGGCCTTCCCCCGCCTTCCTTTCGGAAAAGCTGACCACGACTCCATTTTGTTGTTCCCAGCCTACAGACAGAAACTAAAACAAAAAGCTCAGGCCTGTTCAACACTGGTCCGACCATTCTGATTCCACGCTTCAAGACTGCTTCGATCATGTGGATTGGGATATGTTCCGCATTGGTCCAACAAGAACATTGACGAATACGCTGATTCGGTGAGCGAGTTCATAAGAAAATGTATTGACGATGTCGTACCCATAGCAACGATTAAAACATTCCCAAACCAGAAACCGTGGATTGATGACAGCATTCGGTGAAACTGAAAGCGCAAACCACTGCTTTTAACCAGGGTAAGATGACCGGAAACATGACCGAATACAAACAGTGTAGCTATTCCCTCCTCAAAGCAATCAAACAAGCTAAGCTTCAGTATAGAGACAAAGTAGAGTCGCAATTCAACGGCTCAGACACAAGAGGTATGTGGCAGGGTCTACAGTCAATCACGGATTACAAAAAGAAAACCAGCCCCGTCGCGGACCAGGATGTTTTGCTCCCAGACAGAATAAATAACTTTTTTGTCCGCTTTGAGGACAATACAGTGCCACTGACACTGCCCGCAACCAAAACCTGCAGGCTCTCCTTCACTGCAGCCGACGTGAGTAAAACATTTAAACGTGTTAACCCTCGCAAGGCTGCAGGCCCAGATGACATCCCCAGCCGCGTCCTCAGAGCATGCGCAGACCCGCTGGCTGGTGTGTTTACGGACATATTCAATCAATCCTTATCCCAGTCTGCTGTTCCCACATGCTTCAAGAGGGCCACCATTGTCCCTGTTCCCAAGAAAGCTAAGGTAACTGAGCTAAACGTCTACCGCCCAGTAGCACTCACTTCCGTCATCATGAAGTGCTTTGAGAGACTTGTCAAGGACCATATAACCTCCACCCTACCTGACACCCTAGACCCACTCCAACTTGCTTACCGCCCAAATAGGTCCACAGACGACGCAATCGCAACCACAATGCACACTGCCCTACCCCATCTGGACAAGAGGAATACCTATGTGAGAATGCTGTTCATCGACTACAGCTCAGCATTTAACACCATAGTACCCTCCAAACTCATCATCAAGCTCGAGACCCTGGGTCTCGACCCCGCCCTGTGCAACTGGGTACTGGACTTCCTGACGGGCCGCCCCCCAGGTGGCGAGGGTAGGTAACAACATCTCCACCCCGCTGATCCTCAACACTGGGGCCCCACAAGGGTGCGTTCTGAGCCCTCTCCTGTATTCCCTGTTCACCCATGACTGCGTGGCCATGCACGCCTCCAACTCAATCATCAAGTTTGCGGACGACACTACAGTGGTAGGCTTGATTACCAACAACGACGAGACGGCTTATATGGGAGAGGTGAGGGCCCTCGGAGTGTGGTGTCAGGAAAATAACCTCACACTCAACGTTAACAAAACAAAGGAGATGATTGTGGACTTCAGGAAACAGCAGAGGGAGCACCCCCTATCCACATCGACAGGACAGTAGTGGAGAGGGTAGTAAGTTTTAAGTTCCTCAGGAGGCTGAAGAAATTTGTCTTGTCACCAAAAGCACTCACAAACTTTTACAGATGCACAATCGAGATCATCCTGTCGGGCTGTATCACCGCCTGGTATGGCAACTGCTCCGCCCACAACCGTAAGGCTCTCCAGAGGGTAGTGAGGTCTGCACAACGCATCACCGGGGGCAAACTACCTGCCCTCCAGGACACCTACACCACCCGATGTCACAGGAAGGCCATAAAGATCATCAAGGACAACAACCACCCGAGCCACTGGCTGTTCATCAAAGGTGCATCAAAGCAGAGACCGAGAGACTGAAAAACAGCTTCTATCTCAGGCCATTAGACTGTTAAACAGCCACCACTAACATAGAGTGGCTGCTGCCAACACACTGATTCAACTCCAGCCACTTCAATAATGGAAATTGATGGAAATTGATGTAAAAACATATCACTAGCCACTTTAAACAATGATACTTAATATTATGTTTACATACCCTACATTACTCATCTCATATGTATATGTATATACTGTACTCATCTCATATACTGTATCATCTACTGCATCTTTATATAATACATGTATCACTAGCCTCTTTAAACTATGCCAGTTTGTTTACATACCCTACATTACTCATCTCATATGTATGTACTGTACTCTATACCATCTACTGCATCTTGCCTATGCCGTTCTGTACCATCACTCATTCATATATCTTTATGTACATGTTCTTTATCCCTTTACACTTGTGTGTATAAGTGTGTATAAGTGTGTATATAGTTGTAGAATTGTTAGGTTAGATTACTCGTTGGTTATTACTGCATTATCGGAACTAGAAGCACAAGCATTTCGCTACACTCACATTAAAACCTGCTAACCATGTGTATGTGACAAATACATTTGATTTGATTTGATTTGTATATTGAAATTAGTTCATATATTTTGCTGCAGAAGGAGAGAGACTGTACTGAAAAGATCATATTACCTCCCTGATGTTGTCCTTCATGTTCCAAGTGTTTTGGCCTGTTTGGCCAACGAGATTTGATTGCCACAATGGCAGATAGACTGGACGTACTGACTAGCTCCTGTATGCAAATCCCATGTTCATTTGATAGTCCTTACTATAAATTGAACAGCACAATACTTACCTCTGGAGTGTGGATTAAAGAATTACCAGTCTTTGGTGGGCGTCCGGACAATGTGATATTTAACAGCAGTGAGATGGTCAACAGATATCAAGGGAAGATAACTGGAAACATGTCCCAGAATAACTGCACCACAGTCTTCTTCAATTTAACCACCAGTTACTCTGATAAATCGTCATTCAAAGCAACAGACCCTCAACAAGTCTGTTTATTTACTGTAGTTGTCAATGGTAAGAAGCGACAGACTATTTAACTTTGATACATTTTTCTAAAATGATATGACTAGAATAAGACCAAGTAGGTGCCTGTCAGTGTAAAATATATTTATCTACAGTCCCATCATTACTGTCTCAGGTGAGGTGAAGGAAGGGACCCCTGTCAGATTGAACTGCTCTGCTTTCACTCCCTGTCCTGAACACCCCCCTGAGCTAACATGGACTCTCCCAACACAGTTCACACCTGAGAACCAAATGCAGGAGAATCCAGACCAGACCAAATCAGTTGTATCTATGGTGACCTTCGCTCCATCATACCTTCATCATGAAAATAACATCAGTTCTACTGCAGTCCACCCAATAGGGTCAAGCAAAAAGAGAGCTGAACAAAACATGATAATTAACAGGTTCCTGTAGAATAGATAATTCTATCATGTTTTCACTGATGATTGTAATAGAGTGGTTTTGATAAGACTATTCAATATACCATATCCAGATACATTCTAAATGAACCCCTCTCCCTCACCCTCAGTCTCTCCTATGGACACCTCAGCCTCCATCAGTTTGGATGGTTTATCAATACACCCAGTCACTACAAACCCACTCAGAGATTTCACCCACAAGCGGTTGGTGGCACCTTAATTTGGGAGAACGTACTCGTGGTAATGGCTGGAGCAGAACAGCAGTATTGCAGTTCCTGAAACCAGTGCGTGCGCCTGGCACCAACAACTGCACCTCATTCAAAGGCACTTACATTTTTTGTCTTGCCCAAACACCCTCTAAATGGTGCCCATACACAACACACTTCTCAATTGTCTCAAGGCTTAAAAATACTTCTTTAACCTGTCTCCTCCCCTTCATCTACACTGAAGTGGATTTAACAAGTGACTTCAATAAGGGATCATAGCTTTAACTTGGATTCACCTGGTCAATCTATGTCATGGAAAGAGCAGTAAGACTGGTTCTGTTTTATCACCTAATACCTACTCATATATCCATTGATATTGAGTGGTAGCCTGATCTGCATGCAGGCACATCGTTTCATTATATTTTCATACATTTTATCCACATATAGGCAAAGCAGCTTGCACAAAATTGAAATGACCCTGTTAGTAATTGTTTGTCCGTACCACCATATTTCAGTATCAGAGTATTATAATGTCCAATAGTCAATACTTTATCTTCTCTCTCTGAATCATCTGGTCCCTCCACCTCTCAATTCTTGATCCTGTCTTCCAGAGCCTTCAGCTCTCCCTCCATCTGTTGGGGGAGGTCGGCTCCCACCTGCTGGGTAAAGTATGCCCTCGGCTCCTGGGTCTCCTTCTCCCAGAAGGCCTTGGGAAGGTCAAAGAGTGATTTGTCCAAATGTAGTGTTCTCGCAAGATTAGGAGAATTAGGCTGCAGGTTAGGATAATTAATGTAGCAGGTATGATAATTAGATCAAGGAATGGAAAGTGTTAGGATTAGCTCAAATGCTAAAAGAGTTTGATGTCAACTTTACAAAAGCTTTATCCCAAATAGACTTGACCGTTGTAGAGTGAGCCCATGTCCAACTTGCCTCCCAGTACCTGTTGGTCGGGGTCTCGGTTCATTATTTTCACGCCACTTCAATAAGAAGTGATTTTGGTAGCAGGTTAGCAGCAGGGCTGGATTACCGAACGGCCCCAGATAGTATATGATATCAAAATGTGTTGAATAGTGGGAAATTAGCTCGAAAACAACACCATTTTTTGTCAGCTTCATGACAACATGTCGAATAGCATTCTAAAACTGTAAATATGCAGCTCCACACCATGGCAAAATGGGTTGAAATGCAGTAAGTAAGAGGGGGGGTGTGGGGTCGTCCGACCCTGGTTAGGAGAGCAATTTCACTAACCGTAACCCATAGCCGTAATTATCCTAACCTGCTGCATAAATTCTTCTAGCCTGATACGAAAAAGTCAAATCTGTATAGAAGTGGAGTGAAAATGTGTCATCCAGCCCACCAGGGTTTTCTTGGCAAATAGACTTTAAAGAGGAAGTTAAGCAAGAAAAAGAGGAAGTTGGTGTATTACAAGTTGAGTGGTGTGTGTGAGAATCAGTCAAATACAATTACACTTACTCTGTTTCATACCAAGTCTGTTTTTCATGTTGAAAAAATGATGTGACAACCCTATGATTTTGCATGGGTCCCAAGATCCTCAAAAGGTTCTACAGCTGCACCATCGAGAGCATCTTGACCGGTTGCATCACCGACTGGTATGGCAACTGCTCGGCATCTGACCGTAAGGCGCTACAGAGGGTAGTACGTATGGCCCAGTACATCACTGGGGCCAAGCTTCCTACCATCAAGGACCTATATACTAGGCGGTGTCAGAGGAAAGTCCATAAAATTGTCAGAGACTCCAGTCACCCAAGTCATAGACAGTTCTCTCTGCTTCCGCACAGCAAGCGGTACCGCAGCGCCAAGTATCGGACCAAAAGGCTCGTTAACAGCTTCTACCCCCAAGCCATAAGACTGCTGAACATTGAATCAAATGGCCAACGGACTATTTACATTTACCCCCCACCTTCATTTGTTTTGTACACTGCTGCTTCTCACTGTTTATTATCTATGTACGGTCACTTCACCCCTACCTCCATGTACAAATTACCTCGACTAACCTGTACCCCCGCATGGACTCTGTACCGGTACTCCCACATTGACTCTGTACCGGTACTCCCACATTGACTCTGTACCGGTACTCCCACATTGACTCTGTACCGGTACTCCATGAATATAGCCTTGTTATTGCACATTTTTTGCGTTTCTTTTAATAATGTTTTACCTTAGTTAATTTAGTAAACATTTTCTTAACTCTTTCTTGAGTTGCACTGTTGGTTAAGGGCTTGTAAGTAATCATTTCACGGTAAGGTCTACACTTGTTCTATTCAACGATTATGATTTAACTTGTTTAAAAAAAACATCACACACGAGTTCCCATTGAAGCCTGGGAGACCACCTGTTGGGGGAGGTCGGCTCCCACCTGCTGGGTAAAGTACGCCCTCAGTTCCTGGGTCTCCTTCTCCCAGAAGGCCTTCGGGAAGGTTCAGGGTTTGGTCTAGAAGGGATACAGCTTTTGTCAAAATTGAGTTTTCTAGCAAGTTTGTGAATTTTTGCAGCAAGTTAGGAAAATTAACATAGCAGGTTATGAAAATTTAAATTAAAATACGAAAAAGGGTTAGGATTAGCTAAAATGCTGTAATAATTATACTTTTCACATTTTGACAAAAGCTTAATCCCATCTTGACTTGACCACCGAAGAGGGCACCCATGTCCTCCTTGCCGTCCAGGACCTGCTGGTGGCTGGCTCCCTCCTGTGTCTCCCGCGACATTCTTTTCACGGCACTTCAATAAGAAGCGACTTTGGAAGCAGGTCAGCAGCAGGGATTACTGAACTGCCCCAGATAGCATATGATAGCAAAATGTGTAGAACTGATTGTAGCGTTAAAACTGCAACCTTTTATATCAGCCTCATGAAAAATGTGAACACAAGCATGAGGTGCTATAAAACAGCAACAATATAAATAATAATTTTCTCTGCACCATGGCAGAACGTGTTGAAATGAAGGAAAGTAAGCTCAGGGTCCCAAATGCCCTCATCCAACCCTGGTTAGGAGAGCATTTTCCCTAAACCTGACTATTTAACCTGACCTTAACCTCAGGCTTTTAACATGCTACGATAATTCTCCTAACCTGCTACATAAATTCTCATAAACTGCTATGAAAAAGTCAATTCCGTATCAAAGTGGAGTGAAAAGAGTGTCTCTGTGGCATCCAGCCCACCAGGCTCCTCTTTGCAAATATACTTTTTTTTTTTCAAGAGGAAGTTGGTGTTGGAGAAGTTGAGAGGTGTGTGAGAATCACTCAGATACAATTACAGTCACTCTGTTTCATACCAAGTCTGTTTTTCATGTTGAAACATAATGTGACAACCATATGTTTTGTATCAAACTCGAATTTAACAAATTTAACTCTTGAATAAATTAATAGTGGATTTTGGTTCATGATTTAACTATATGTTTAAATCCCACACACATTCCCATTCAGGCCTGGGAGATAGAGGAGAGGAGATGGTTATAATGATGAAAGTTTAATTTGTTCTATTTAACAATGTGTCGGGGGCGGACATAGTGATTTGGGGGCCAGTTTCAAAATACTGCTGACCTGTCCTACCCCGAGAAAGGGACAATAAATACTGAAGAATTGTTTGATAATCATTTCTCATACAGTTATTAGGAAGTACGTCACAGTTGAGATGTGAGATATGCCACATGAATTTCATCACTTTAGTTAGTCAGACCTCACTATGTGTGTGACAGTTTCTGCTGTAGACAGTTTACGTTACCGTCTAAGGCAAGTATCGACTTCTTCACTATATCTTCTGTTAATTTTAATGTTCAAAATAAATTAAAGGAAATTAATTCTGAGTAATGAGATTCAATATGTTCTGATGTACTGCTGTTCGTTCATGTATTAGCTTTACAACTGAAGGACATCGTGTATTTGATATGGGGATGGTTTAATGTGTTGTGTGAGTTAAGTTACTCCACCAGTAAGTGTATGTTTGTACTGTTTCAGGTGATCAGTAGTGTGTGAGTTCTCACATGGCTTGTCCTGAGAACATGTTTTTTCTCATTGGCCTCTTTATGTCAGGTGAGTCTTCCACACAACAACAACTAGTTATGAATCAGACATAAAGGAATAACCACAAGACATATTTTATGGGATGTGCTATATTCCAGCTTTTTAATTGTGTAGAAAATTGTACAGTTAATCCCTGATTAGTGTATTTTAATAGTCTGGATTCAAACAGCTGTGAAAAAGTTATTACAGATTTTTGATACAGAATGTTACCAGAAAGGGGGTAAATACTGTTTAGTTTCACTGTATGTTCATGTGAAACCGAGGTCAGTATGCGGCTAACAGAATAGCTTCCACCACTGTCCCTGTCACCATACCGGGCTAAAACCAGATTAGCATCAACATACATTATTCTTTCATTTAATTTCACTTATATTTAATTGTTTCCAATTTCATTAAATGTTATAAAATTGTAATCTTTTGGTTCATCCATAATGCATAATAAGCATCATCAACAGGGGGAACATATTGGTTGTACCATGAGAAACTGTAGAAAGAATATAATCATTTATAAGACTTCTTAATAAAAATAATTGTTCATAAGAAGGGCCTGAGATCAAAGTCAATATTCTGACCACTATTGGTCAATGTTTTAAATAGGAAATCCAGTAGGCCTCCCTCTGTTGTAGTAGGATCTCCATGTTACCTCCTCTCCTTGGTAGAGCAACATGCTCAATACCTGTGTATTTGAGGGAGGAGATGGGATGGTTAGCTTCAACAAAGTGAGCTGCTACGAGATACTCAGTGTTCTTACAGCTATGTATTGTTTTAATTGTTTTTTGTTTGTAATGCGTTGGCTTACCCATATTTGTCTTGCAAGAGATGATCCCCCTAACAGGGATGTTTCCACCTCTATGTGGGTGTCTGAAGAAGGATGTTTTTGTAGTGCTATTGCACTGTGAGCATGAGCCACGTTTGTAGATCCCATTTGGAATGGGTGTCAAGAGTGTCTGAGTGGGTTCAGGGGGCAGGTCAGATCTCACTAAACTATCCTCAATATTGCGACCACGCTTATAGACCACCAGTGAGGGTTCCTTGAAGAGGTGTACCATTTTTTCATCTGATTGTAGAATATCTCAGTGCTTTTTCGGGATTGCTTTCATTTTCTCTGAACATTTGGTGTACTTAGTGCAAAAGACAGTTGTGTTGTTTTTATTCTTTGGTTTAGTATTTAGCAAGTGCTCTCTTGGTTTTTGAGATATTTTCATCACTGCAGAATCAATACTTTTTTCCATGTAGCCTCTGATTTTGAATTGATTTGTCATTTTCTTTGTTGTCAAAATCTGAATGTTGGCCACAGATTAGTTTAACCCTGAATTTCTGGCTATATGGTAGACCATTCCTGAGGGGAAGGGGATGCATACTATCCGCACATAGGAGGGTTTTGCGGTCTGTTGGCTTTGTATACAAGTCTGTATGTAATGCATCATTCTCTTTGATGATCCATAAGTCCAGGTAGTTTATTTTTCTCTCAACAGTGAACAGTGAATTTGAGTAATTCAGAGCTCTTGTTTAGCAGAGTTTGGAATTCATTTAGTTCCTGCTGACTTCCTTCCCAGAGCACAAAGACATCATCTATGTATCTCTTCCATAGGAGGAATATAGAAAGTAGGGAGTGTGTCTTTGTTTTGTAGATGAGTGCTTCCTCAAATTGTTCCACATACAGGTTCACATAGTTATGGGCAAAGGGGGAGAGGCCATGGCTACATCCCGAAATGAAAGGAAAAAGTCTGACTCAAAGATGAAGTAGTTATTGGATAATACCAGTTCAGTGAGATGCAAGATGCGATCATTGGCTGGAACAAGGGTAGGGTCTCTCTGTTGAAGGAAGTGTTGCAGGTCACATAATATAATTTAAAAGTCTGTATTAAGGTGTCTGTAATATAATATACTTGTCAAAAACAAATGTAGACATTAATAAATGCATTTCTATATCTTCCAACATTTGTTTTACACTGGAGGAGGAGTAACAAGATGGCTGTGCAGTTGCCTCCAAACAGAGGCCCCTGTCAGTCATCTAGGGTTAATACATATCATTGGACTGAACTGAAAATATATCAGAACCTCCCTGATGTTGTCCATTATGTTGCAGGTGTTTTGGCCTGTTTTGGTCGACGAGATTTGAATGCCACAATGCCAGATGGACTGGATGTACTGACTGGCTCCTGTGTGCAAATCCCATGTTCATTTGATATTCCTGACCAACATAAGGATACATTTAACAGCGCAATACTAACCTCTGGAGTGTGGATTAAAGAAAACCCAAACTTTCGTGAGTGTCCGGACAGAGTGATATTTAACAGTAGTAATATGGTCAACAGATATCAAGGGGAGATAACTGGAAACATGTCCCAGAAGAACTGCACCACAGTCTTCTTCAATGTAACCACCAGTTACTCTGATAAATACTACCTCAGGATTGAGAATGGACCATTCCTTGCAACAGACACTGAAAAGTCTGTTCATATAGTTGTCAGTGGTAAGAGACAATTGAACTGTTTACCAACAATTTTTTCCAGTTTAGATTCCTTGCATCATAAGAGTAGAACAAGTGGACAGTTTAACTGTTAGTGTAAAATATATTTATCTACAATGTATTACAGATTTTCCTTCCAGTCCCATCATTACTGTCTCAGGTGAGGTGAAGGACGGGAACCCTGTCAGCTTGAACTGCTCTGCTGTCGCTCCCTGTCCAGAACACCCCCCCGAGGTGACATGGACTCTCCCAACACAGTTCACACCTGAGAACCAACTGCAGGAGAATTCAGACCGAACCAATTCAGTTCTCTCCACGGTGACCTTCACTCCATCATACCTTCATCATGAGAAGAACATCACTTGTACTGCAGTCTACCCAGTAGGGACAAGCAACAAGAGAGCTGAACATAACATGATGCTTAACGTTTCATGTAAGATTTAGTCACCGGTTCCTGTAGAATAGATCATTCTATCATGTTTTCACTGATGATTGTAATAGTGGTTTTGATGAGACTTTTCAATATACCATATCCAGATACATTCTAAATGAACCCCTCTCCCTCAGTCTCTCCTAAGGAAACCTTGGCCTCCATCAGTCCAGCTCATCCAGTATTAGTGGGCAGCTGTGTTAATCTGACCTGCAGCAGTATAGCCAACCCTCCTGTGACAAACTTCACCTGGTTCCAGATCAGTGAGGGTAAACGAACACAGGTAGCATCTGGACAGAGTTACACCCTCAATGTGACACCTGGTAATGGAGAACTGTACTACTGTGAAGCAAGAAATAGTCACGGCTGTGGGAAGTCGAATGAAGTGCAGCTGGCTATAAAAGGTAAAATGGGAACGTAGGGCACAATCGTAGGTTAGATATAAAATATATATTCAAAAGTATGTGGACACCCCTTCAAATGTGTGAATTCAGTTATTAAAGCCTCACATGTTGCTGACAGGTGTTTAAAATCGAGCACACAGCTATGCAATCTCCGTAGACAAACATTGGCAGTAGGATGGCAACATTCACTACCGAGTTCCAAACTGCCTTTGGAAGCAATGGCAGCACCAGAACTGTTTGATGAGGGCTTCATGAAATGGGTTTCCATGGCAGAACAGCCGCACACAAGCCTAAGATCACTATGTGCAGTACCAAGAATCAGCTGCAGTGGAGTAAAGCTCACTGCCATTGGACTCTGGAGAAGTGGAAATCCGTTCTCTGGCGTGTTGAATGTACGATTCACCATCTGGCAGTCCGGCGGACGAATCTGGGTTTTGACGGATACGAGGTGAACACTACCTGCACCAAAGCATAGTGCCAACTGTAAAGTTTGGTGGATGAGGAATAATGGTCTGTGGCTGTTTTTCATGGTTTGGGCTAGGCCCCTTAGTTCCAGTGAAGGGAATTCTTAAGGCTACAGCATACAATGACATTCTATATTCCATATTAATGGCCATGATTTTGGAATGAGATGTTTGACGAGCAGGTGTCCACATACTTTTGGTTATGTAGTGTACTTGAGAGATCTTTTTGTGAGAATTTACCATAATATGTGCTGTATTTTTAGGGCAAAAAGAGCCAATGGTGTTTGGGGTTGCAGCAGGAACTCTGGGGGCCATTTTGCTTATCAGCCTGATCAGTCTTTTTGTATGGTAAGAACTATTCCTGGCATCAACGCAAAGCAATTTTATTTCTGCTGTGTTTGTGCTTTAGCATATGAAAACCCTCTCAGTGCATTCAGAATACCTTTCTAAATGTCTTCCAGGAGGAGAAACTCGAGGCTCCACGATGGACTTGAAAGGACAGACAGTCCACAGGGACAGGTGGGAATAAGGCTCAACTTACAAACCCACCTACAAAGTGTATCTAAGGAAGTAC
This sequence comes from Oncorhynchus clarkii lewisi, assembly GCF_045791955.1. Classification (NCBI taxonomy): domain Eukaryota; kingdom Metazoa; phylum Chordata; class Actinopteri; order Salmoniformes; family Salmonidae; genus Oncorhynchus; species Oncorhynchus clarkii. Next base: position 8,724,519 of record NC_092157.1, read on the forward strand.
TGAATTAATGCTGAAACTATTTAAAGCCATTATATTAACATAGTTTCAGAGCAAGTTTAGGGGGAGATGACCACATCGAAAGCAATGCCACATCCTGTAATGACATGGAATGATAACCGAATGGCTGTTGGACTTTGACAGTGTTTACTGTCTTTACACCTGTCAGTTGAATTGACATTTTCATTGACATCCCCTCAGTGTGTGTTGTGTAACCTGCTGACCTTAGAGTTTTACACATTACTGAGCTTAGAGCTTTACACCTGTTCCTCTCTCTGTGTTCTCTCCACAGAACTCCCCGGTTGGGACAGTGTGTACTAACCAGGCCACAGCCGGAGAGGATCCAGAGGAACCTGCAGAAGACCAGCCTGAAGAGATCCACTACGGTGACATAGACTTCTCCAAACTACAGACCAAAGAGACCCCAGCTGCAGCCCAGGACAGGATGCAGGGACAGGAGAGTGAGTACGCTGAAGTCAACGTGACTGGGAGAGGGGCCCAGGAACCACCTCTTAACAACCTAGATGGGCTTTATGCACAAGTGAATAAAACAGTTGGATGCTAAGTATTTTGCAATTGGGTATCAAGTGTTTTTATGTAGAGTATTGTCATTGTGTATTAGTTTCTATTGGTACTTTTGTTACATTTATAATTGTGTGCTCTTTAATTATCTGCATATTTGTAGAATTTTCTGGGGTGAAAAGTGTTTAACTGTTACTATAGTGTTGATATGATGATGCAGGCTACTCTTTATTTTAGACCATTTATTTTGAGTGTTGAGTTCACAGAGCATCTGTTTAATGGGTTCCAGTATAGAGGAACTGCTGAGTTCAACTAGCTCACTGAAGGCAGTTTAAGACCATATAAAGTCAATGATGACTGAGGAGAGAAGACACAGTTAGTTGGAGAGACAGTGGTCTGATACAAGACAGGAAGTTGGTGAAGTAAGTCTACATGATGTCAGAATGGTGTTAAAATCTACTAGTCACTGTTTATCTTCCTCTTTTGTGCAGTTCCCAGAATAATAATATCTATTTTCAGTTTATATCTATTTAGAAGTAATTATTTCAGTTTTTATGTTGAGTGTTAAATCGAAGAAACAATTGAGACTGAATTTCAGGTTGTTTATTAATTGCCCTGCAATAAAAACCTTTACATTCAATGTCCATGAAATATTTTGGTCTTATTGGTCCAACATTTAACATCTCATTAAAATGGATTCTATTGAGATGTTCACTGTTCTACACACAATGTGGAATTATGTTTTTAGACATAAAAATGAAAAGCTGAAAGTCAATATGTATTCAACACCTTTTCCATGTCAAGCCTAAATGAGTTCAGGAGTAAAGATTTCCTTAACTAGTCACATGAGTTGCATGGATTCACTCTGTGTGCAATGCTTGTGTTTAACATGATTTTTAAATGACTACCTCATCTCTGTACCCCACACATACAATTATCTGTTAGATCCCTCAGTCAAGCAGAAACTTTCAAACAGATATAAACAGCTTTCCCATTGCCTCACAAAGAAAGGCACCTGTTTCTAGATGGGTAAAAAGAAAAGATATCTGACCTTGAAAACCCCTTTGAGCGTAGTGAGTTTATTAATTACACTTTGGATGGTTTATCAATACACCCAGTCACTACAAACCCACTCAGGGATTTCACCCACAAGAGGTTGGTGGCACATTAATTGGGGAGAATGTACTTGTGGTAATGGCTGGAGCAGAACAGGTGGAATGGTACCAAATACATCCAACACGTTTTCCATGTGTTTGATTCCATTCCATTTGCTCCGTTCCAGACATTATTATGAGTTGTCTTCCCCTCAGCAGCCTCCACTGATTTCACCATAAGGTCAATGGTGACTTTAAAACAGTTACATAGTTTAACGGCTGTGATTGGAGAAAACTGAGGATGGATCAACAACATGTTACTTTCTCCGTAATACAAACCTAAATGAGAGACTGAAATGATGGAAACGTACCGAATAAAAAATATTCCAAAACATGCATTCTGTTTGCAATAAGGCACTAAAGTAAATCTGCAAAACATTTGGCAAAGAAATTCACTATGTCCAACATATCGTTGAGTACCACACTTCATCTTTTCAAGCATGGTGATGGCTGCAATATGTTATGGGTATGCTTGTCATCAAGTGTTTTAGGATAAAAATAAATGGAATAGAGCTAAGCAAAGGCAAAACTAGAGAAAAACCTGGTTCAGTCTGATTTTTAAAAGACACTGGGACGCAAATTCACCTTTCAGCAGGACAACAACCTAAAACAAACAGCCAAATATACACCAGAGTTGCTTACTATGACAATATTGTATGTTCCTAATTGTCCAAGTTACAGTTTTGATGGGCTTGAAAATCTATGACAAGACTTGAAAATGGCTGTCAAGCAATGATCAACAACCAATTTGAAAGAGCTTGATGAATTTTTTAAAAGAATAATGTGGAAATATTGTTCATTTCAGATGTGCAAAGCTCTTATAGACTTAACAAGAGACTCACAGCTCTTTTTGATTTATTTTTATTTCACCTTTAGTTAACCAGGTAGGCCAGTTAAGAGCAGGTCTCATTTACAACTGCCACCTGGCCAAAATAAAGCAAAGCAGTGTGACACAAACAACACAGAGTTACACATGGAATAAACATACAGTCAATAATACAATAGAAAAAGTCTATATACAGTGTGTGCAAATGAGGTAGGATAAGAGAGGTAATGCAATAAATAGGCAATAGTGGCGAAATAATTACAATATAGCAATTAAACACTGGGGTGATAGATGTGCAGAAGATGAGTGTGCAAGTAGAGATACTGGGGTGCAAAGGAGCAGAATAAATAACAGTGTGGGGATGAGGTAATTGGATGGGCTATTTACAGATGGGCTATGTACAGGTGCAGTGATCTGTGAGCTGCTCTGACAGCTGGTGCTTAAAGTTGGTGAGGGAGATATGACTCTCCAGCTTCAGTGATTTCTGCAGTTCGTTTCAGTCATTGGCAGCAGAGAACAGGAAGGAGAGGCAGCCAAAGTAAGAATTGGCATTGGTGGTGACCAGTGAAATATACCTGCTGGAGCGCGTGCTATGGGTGGGTGCTGCTATGGTGACCAGTGAGCTGAGATAAGGCGGGGCTTTACTTTGCAGAGACTTGTAGATGACCTGGAGCCAGTGGGTTTGGCGACGAGTATAAAGCGAGGGCCAGCCAACGAGAGCATACAGGTCTCAGTGGTGGGTGGTATATGGGGCTTTGGTGACATTCAGATGACACTATGATAGACTGCATCCAATTTGTTGAGTTGAGTGTTGGAAGCTATTGTGTAAAGGACGTCGACGAAGTCGAGGATCAGTAGGATAGTCAGTTTTACGAGGGTATTTTTGGCAGCATGAGTGAAGGATTCTTTGTTGCGAAGTAGTAAGCCGATTCTAGATTACATTTTGGGTTGGAGATGTTTAATGTGAGTCTGGAAGGAGAGTATACTGTCTAATCAGACACCTAGGTATTTGTAGTTGTCAACATATTCTAGGTCAGAACCGTCCAGAGTAGTGATGCTGGTTAGAGTTGCCCTGCCCTATACAAAACACTCACAAAATTTGAGTTTGCTATTCACAAGAAGCATTGCCTAATGTGAACTGTACCTCAAACAAAAGAGATCTCAGAAGACCTAAGATTAAGAATTGTTGACTTATATAAATCTGGAAAGGGTTACAAAAGTATCTCTAAAAGCCCTGATGTTCATTAGTCCACGGTAAGACGAATTGTCTATAAATGGAGAAAGTTCAGTAATGTTGCTACTCTCCCTAGGACTGGCCTTCCTGCAAACGTGACTGCAAGACCACAGCGCAGAATGCTCAATGAGGTTAAGAAGAATCCTAGAGTGTCAGCTAACGATTTACAGCAATCTCTGGAACATGCAAACATCTCTGTTAACAAGTCTACGATATGTAAAACACTGAACAAAAATGGTGTTCATGGGAGGACACCACAGCGCTACTGGCAAAATATTTTGTGGAAGGATTAAAATAAAGTTGAGTTGTTTGGAAGGAATACACAATACTGTGTGGAGAAAAAAAGGCACAACACACCAACATCAAAACCTCATCCCAACTGTAAAGTAGGGTGGAGGGAGCATCATGGTTGGGGTCTGCTTTGCTTCCACAGGGCCTGGACAGCTTGCTATCATCATCGGAAAAATTATTTCCCAAGTTTATCAGGACTTTTTGCAGCAGAATGTAAGGCTATCTGTCCTCCAATTGAAGGTCAACAGAAGTTGAGTGATGCAACAGGACAACAAACCAAAACACAGAAGTAAATCAACAACAGAATGACTTCAACAGAAGAAAATACGCCTTCTGGAGTGACCCAGTCAGAGTCCTGACCTCAACCCGATTGAGATGCAGTGGCATGACCTCAAGAGAGCAGTTCACACCAGACATCACAATAATATTGCTGAACTGAAACAGTTCAGTAGTACAGAAAACTGAGGTTGAGGTTATTGCTTCCAAAGGAGGGTAAACCAGTTGTAAAATCCAAAGGTTCACTAACTTTTCCCACCCTGCACTGTGAATGTTTACTCGTGTGTTCAATAAAGACGTGAAAACGTATAATTGTTTGTGTGTTGTTAGTTTAAGCAGACTGTGTTTGTCTATTGTTGTGGCTTAGATGAAGATCAGATTAAATTGTATGACCAATTTAAGCAGGTAATTCCAAAGGGTTCACATACTTTTTCTTGCCACTGTAAACTCAGGGTACCAAACGCTGTCTTCCAACCCGAGATAGGAGAGCATTTTCTTAACCATATCCCTTTTATCAAACCTATTTTTATTTATTTTTTAACCTTTATATAATCAAATTGGAGTGAAAAGAGTGTCTCTGTGGCATCCAGCCCACCAGGCTCCTCTTTGCAAATAGACTTCAAAGAGGAAGTTGGTGTCGGAGAAGTTGAGTGGTGTGTGAGAATCACTCAGATACAATTACAGTTACTCTGTTTCATACCAAGTCTGTTTTTCATGTTGAAATATAATGTGACAACCATATGTTTTGCATCGAACTCAAATGTAACTTTTCCTTTTTTGTCTTGAGTCAAATGGTTCATGATTGAACTGTATTTTTAAATCCCACACACATTCCTATTCAAGCCTGGCAAGAATCGACGTCTTCACAGTATCTTCTGTTATTTTGAACATTCAAAATAAATTAAAGGAGATTAATTCTGAGTAATGAGATTCAATATGTTCTAATGTACTGCTGTTTGTTCATGTATTAGCTTTACAACTGAAGGACATCGTGTATTTGATATGGGGATGGTTTAATGTGTTGTGTGAGTTAAGTTACTCCACCAGTAAGTGTATGTTTGTACTGTTTCAGGTGATCAGTGGTGTGTGAATTCTCACATGGCTTGTCCTGAGAACATGTTTTTTCTCATTGTCCTCTTTATGTCAGGTGAGTCTTCCACACAGCAACAGCAACAACTAGTTATGAATCAGACAGAGGAATAAGCACAAGTGATGATATTTCATAGTGTGAGCTATATTCCCGTCTGTCTCAATGTATAGAAAAGTGTACAAATAATTCCTGATAAGTAGAGTTTAATAGTCTGGATTCAAACATTGTGCTCCAGATATGTGCATGATCCAGTTTAGGGCATGGAGTGGTGACATCAGGACTCCACCTTCCGGCGCCGACAGAGATGGCCGCTTCGCTTCGCGTTCCTAGGAAACTATGCAGTATTATACATGTTATTTATTACATTGGTACCCCAGGTAATCTTAGGTTTCATTACATTCAGTCGGAAGGAACTACTGAATATAAGAGCAACGTCAACTCACCATCATTATGACCAGGAATATGACTTTCCCGAAGCGGATCCTGTGTTCTGCCTTCCACCCAGGACAATGGATCGGATCCCAGCTGGCGACCCAAAACAACGAGGTCGTAAAAGAGGCAAACAAAGCGGTCTTCTGGTCAGGCTCCGGAGACGGGCACATCGCGCACCTCTCCCTAGCATACTCCCAGTCTCTTGACAACAAGGTTGATGAAACCTGAGCAAGGGTAGCAAGGATAGCATTCCAGAGAGACATCAGAGACTGTAATGTTCTTTGCTTCACGGAAACATGGCTCACTCGAGACACGCTATCGGAGTCGGTGCAGCCAGCATGTTTCTTCACCTATCGCGCCGACAGAAACAAGCTTCTTTCTGGTAAGAAGAAGGGCGGGGGTGTATGCCTTATGATTAACGAGACGTGGTGTGATCATAACAACATACAGGAACTCAAGTCCTTCTGTTCACCTGACTTAGAATTCCTCACAATCAAATGTTGACTGCATTATCTACCAAGGGAATTCTCCAGGGCAACCAGGGCTGGTATAACCCTGGATCATTGTTATTCTAACTTCCGTGACGCATACAAGGCCCTCCCCCGCCCTCCTTTCGGAAAAGCTGACCACGACTCCATTTTGTTTCTCCCAGCCTACAGACAGAAACTAAAACAAAAAGCTCAGGCCTGATCAACGCTGGTCTGACCAATCTGATTCCACGCTTCAAGACTGCTTCGATCATGTGGATTGGGATATGTTCCGCATTGCGTCCAACAAGAACATTGACGAATACGCTGATTCGGTGAGCTAGTTCATTAGAAAGTGCATTGATGATGTCGTACCCATAGCAACGATTAAAACATTCCCAAACCAGAAACCGTGGATTGATGACAGCATTCGCGTGAAACTGAAAGCGCAAACCACTGCTTTTAACCAGGGCAAGGTGACCGGAAACATGACCGAATACAAACAGTGTAGCTATTCCCTCCTCAAAGCAATCAAACAAGCTAAGCTTCAGTATAGAGACAAAGTAGAGTCGCAATTCAACGGCTCAGACACGAGGTATGTGGCAGGGTCTACAGTCAATCACGGATTACAAAAAGAAAACCAGCCCCGTAGCGGACCAGGATGTCTTGCTCCCAGACAGAATAAATAACTTTTTTGCCCGCTTTGAGGACAATACAGTGCCACTGACACTGCCCGCAACCAAAACCTGCAGGCTCTCCTTCACTGCAGCTGATGTGAGAAAAACATTTAAACGGGTTAACCCCGCAAGGCTGCAGGCCCAGACGGCATCCCCAGCCGCGTCCTCAGAGCATGCGCAGAGCAGCTGGCTGGTGTGTTTACGGACATATTCAATCAATCCTTATCCCAGTCTGCTGTTCCCACATGCTTCAAGAGGGCCACCATTGTTCCTGTTCCCAAGAAAGCTAAGGTAACTGAGCTAAACGACTACCGCCCGGTAGCACTCACCTCCGTCATCATGAAGTGCTTTGAGAGACTTGTCAAGGACCATTTCACCTCCACCCTACCTGACACCCTAGACCCACTCCAACTTGCTTATTGCCCAAATAGGTCCATAGACGACGCAATCGCAACCACAATGCACACTGCCCTAACCCATCTGGACTAGAGGAATACCTAGGTAAGAATGCTGTTCATCGACTACAGCTCAGCATTTAACACCATAGTACCCTCCAAACTCATCATCAAGCTCGAGACCCTGGGTCTCGACAACGCCCTGTGCAACTGGGTACTGGACTTCCTGACGGGCCGCCCCCCAGGTGGCGGGGGTAGGTAACAACATCTCCACCCCGCTGATCCTCAACACTGGGGCCCCACAAGGGTGCATTCTGAGCCCTCTCCTGTACTCCCTGTTCACCCACGACTGCGTGGCCATGCACGCCCCCAACTCAATCATCAAGTTTGCGGACGACACTACAGTGGTAGGCTTGATTACCAACAACGACGAGACGGCTTACATGGAGGAGGTGAGGGCCCTCGGAGTGTGGTGTCAGGAAAATAACCTCACACTCAACGTTAACAAAACAAAGGAGATGATTGTGGACTTCAGGAAACAGCAGAGGGAGCACCCCCCTATCCACATCGACGGAACAGTAGTGGAGAGGGTTGTAAGTTTTAAGTTCCTCGGCGTACACATCACGGACAAACGGAATTCGTCCACTCACACAGACAGCATCGTGAAGAAGGCGCAGCAGCGCCTCTACAACCTCAGGAGGCTGAAGAAATTTGGCTTGTCACCAAAAGGACTCACAAACTTCTACAGATGCACAATCGAGAGCATCTGTCGGGCTGTATCACCGCCTGGTATGGCAACTGCTCCGCCCACAACCGTAAGGCTCTCCAGAGGGTAGTGAGGTCTGCACAACGCATCACCGGGGGCAAACTACCTGCCCTCCAGGACACCTACACCACCCGATGTCACAGGAAGGCCATAAAGATCATCAAGGACAACAACCACCCGAGCCACTGGCTGTTCACCCCTCTATCATCCAGAAGGCGAGGTCAGTACAGGTGCATCAAAGCAGGGACCGAGAGACTGAAAAACAGCTTCTATCTCAAGGCCATTAGACTGTTAAACAGCCACCACTAACATTGAGTGGCTGCTGCCAACACACTGATTCAACTCCAGCCACTTTAAACAATGCTACTTAATATAATGTTTACATACCCTACATTACTCATCTCATATGTATATGTATATACTGTACTCTATATCATCTACTGCATCTTTATATAATACGTGTATCACTAGCCACTTTAAACCATGCCACTTTGTTTACATACCCTACATTACTCATCTCATATGTATGTACTGTACTCGATACCATCTACTGCATCTTGCCTATGCCGTTCTGTACCATCACTCATTCATATATCTTTATGTACATGTTCTTTATCCCTTTACACTTGTGTGTATAAGGTAGTAGTTGTGGAATTGTTAGGTTAGAATACTCGTTGTTTATTACTGCATTATCGGAACTAGAAGCACAAGCATTTTGCTACACTCGCATTAAAACCTGCTAACCATGTGTATGTGACAAATACATTTGATTTGATTTGATTTGTATATTGAAATTAGTTCATATATTTTGCTGCAGAAGGAGAGAGACTGTACTGAAAAGATCATATTACCTCCCTGATGTTGTCCTTCATGTTCCAAGTGTTTTGGCCTGTTTGGCCAACGAGATTTGATTGCCACAATAGAAGATAGACTGGACGTACTGACTAGCTCCTGTATGCAAATCCCATGTTCATTTGATAGTCCTTACTATAAATTTAACAGCACAATACTTACCTCTGGAGTGTGGATTAAAGAATTAAGAATTACCAGTGGGCGTCCGGACAGTGTGATATTTAACAGTAGTGAGACGGTGACTAGATCTTCAAGGGAAGATAACTGATAACTATTTTTCTAACATTTTATGACTAGAATAAGACCAAGTAGGCGGTGTGCCTGTCAGTGTAAAATATATTTATCTACATTGTATTACAGATTTGCCAGATTTGCCAGGTGAGGTGAAGGAAGGGACCCCTGTCAGCTTGAACTGCTCTGCTGTCGCTCCCTGTCCTGAACACTCCCCTGAGCTGACATGGACTCTCCCAACACAGTTCACACCTGAGAACCAACTGCATAAGAATCCAGACCAAACCAAATCAGTTCTCTCCACGGTGACCTTCACTCCGTCATATCTTCATCATGAGAAGAACATCACTTGTACTGCAGTCTACCCAGTAGGGACAAGCAACAAGAGAGCTGAACATAACATGATGCTTAATGTTTCATGTAAGATTTAGTAACCGGTTTCTGAAGAATAGATCATTCTATCATGTTTTGACTGATAATTGTAATAGAGTCGATTTGATGAGACTATTCAATATACCATATCCAGATACATTCTAAATGAACCCCTATCCCTCAGTCTCTCCTAAGGACACCTCAGCCTCGATCCGTTTGGATGGTTTATCAATACACCCAGTCACTACAAACCCACTCAGGGATTTCACCCACAAGAGGTTGGTGGCACATTAATTGGGGAGAACGTACTCGTGGTAATGGCTGGAGCAGAACAGGTGGAATGGTACCAAATTCATCCAACATGTTTTCCATGTGTTTGATTCCATTCCATTTGCTCCGTTCCAGACATTATTATGAGTTGTCTTCCTCTCAGCAGCCTCCACTGATTTCACCATAAGGTCAATGGTGACTTTAAAACAGTTACATAGTTTAACGGGTGTGATTGGAGAAAACTGAGGATGGATCAGCAACATTGTGGAATAAGTCAAGGGGTCCTTTCTGAAGACACTGAGGATACCAAACATTAGGAAAACCTTCCTAATTTTGAGTTGAAACCCCTTTTTCTCTTCAGAACAGCCTCAGTTCATCGGGGCATGGACTCTACAAGGTGTCGAAGCGTTCCACAGGGATGCTGGCCCATGTTGACTCCAATGCTTCCTACAGTTATGTCAAGTTGGATGGATTTCCTTTGGGTGGTGGACCATTCTTGATACACACCGGAAACTGTTTAGAGTGAAAAAAACAGCAGTGTTGCAGTTATTGAAACCAGTGTGTCTGCCACCTACTACCACACCTCGTTCAAAGGCACATACATTTTTGTCTTGCCCAAACACTCTCTAAATGACACACATACACAATCCATGTCTCAATTGTTTCGAGGCTTAAAAATCCTTCTTTAAACTGTCTCCCCCCCTTCATCTACAATGATTGAAGTGGATTTAACAAGTGACAACAATAAGGGATCATAGAATACACCTGCATTCACCTGGTCAGTCTATGTCATGGAAAAAGCAGTAAGATTGGTTCTGTTTTATCACCTAATACCTACTCATATATCCATTGATAGTGAGTGGAAGCCTGATCTGCATGCAGGCACATCGTTTCATTGTATTTTCATACATTTTATCCACAAAGAGGCAAAGCAGTTTCCACATAACTGAAAAGAGCTTGTCGTCCCTTTTTTGTCAGTCCCCCCATATCCCCATTCCCACCATATAGCAGCATCAGCGTAGTATAATGTCCAATAGTCAATACTTTCTCTCTTCTCTCTCTGAACCATCTGGTCCCTTCACCTCTCAATTCCTGACCTTGTCCTCCAGAGCTTTCAACTCTCCCTCCACCTGTTGGGGGAGGTCGGCTCCCACCTGCTGGGTAAAGTACACCCTCAGCTCCTGGGTATCCTTCTCCCAGAAGACCTTGGGAAGGACCTTGGGAAGGAACCTTGGGAACCTTGATTTGTCCAAATTTAGTTTTTTCGCAAGTTTAGGAGAATTAGGCTGCAGGTTAGGATAATTAACGTAGCAGGTTATGATAATTAGATCAAGGAACGGAAAAGTGTTAGGATTAGCTCAAAAGCTAAAAGAATTTGACGTCAATTTGACAAAGCTTTATCCCATCTAGACTTGACCGTCATAGAGGGAGTGTAAGGGGTGTGTAACTGGTGGCAGGGAAGTCAGACGCAGGAGAGCAGAACTAGGTAACAGCCGGAGCTGTTTAATTTCAAAACCAACGGCATCAAGAAATAATCAACATGGGTACAAAACCCGATGCGCACCAGTCAACATGTGCACAAGCACTTACAACAAACAATACCACACAAAGACATGGGGGGAACAGAGGGTTAAATACACAACACGTAATGAGGGAATGAAAACCAGGTGTGTGGGAAAACAGGACAAAACAAATGGAAAATGAATAACGGATCGGCGATGCCTAGAAGACCGGTGACGTCGATCGCCGAACACTGCCCGAACAAGGAGAGGAACCGACTTCGGAAGAAGTCGTGACAGGAAGCCCATGTCCAACTTGCCTCCCAGTACCTGTAGATCGCGGTCTCCCTTCTATGGCACTCGGGACATTCTTTTCACGCCACTTCAATAAGAAGTAATTTTGGTAGCAGGTTAGGAGCAGGGCTGGTAGCATTTGATAGCAAAATCAAAAGGAAAATTAGCTTGAAATCAACAACATTTTCTGTCAGCTTCATGACAACATGTCGAATAGCATTATAAAACTGTAAATATGTTTCTCCGCACCACCATGGCAAAATGGGTTGAAATTCCCTCCGCACCATCGAGAGCATTTCAACCCAGCTGCACCATCGAGGGCATCTTGACCGGTTGCATCACCGACTGCTATGGCAACTGCTCGGCATCTGACCGTAAGGCGCTACAGAGGGTAGTACGTACGGCCCAGTACATCACTGGGGCCAAGCTTCCTGCAATCCAGGACCTATATACTAGGCGGTGTCAGAGTAAAGCCCAAAAAAGGGTCAGAGACTCCAGTCACCCAAGTCATAGACTGTTCTCTCTGCTTCCGCACAGCAAGCGGTACCGCAGCGCCAAGTATCGGACCAGAATGCTTGTAAACAGCTTCTATCCCCAAGCCATAAGACTGCTGAACGATTAATCAAATGGCCAACGGACTATTTACATTTACCCCCCACCTTCATTTGTTTTGTACACTGCTGCTTCTCGCTGTTTATTATCTATGCATTGTCACGAATCCCGTTTCCCGAGTGTTTTTTGCCTGTGTTCTGTCCTGGAGTGTTTTTTCCGGCGTCCTGGAACGCACCCTGTCTGGTTGCCGGGCAATGTAGCCAGTTGGGAGTTCTGATTACCCGCACCTGTATCCCATCAGCTATCTGCACACCTGGTCCTGATCATCATCTCTCCTCTTCATAAGCCCAGACCTGACATCCATTCCCTGCCGGATCGTTAGCCATGAACAGTATGTTGTGCCATACCATCAGCCTCAAGTTGGATAGAATTTGTTTTGTTGTTTTTTTAACGTATTGCTTGCCTTAAACTTACCTCCGTTTGTTCTGTCTTCAGTTACTCACCTGGATCATTTACCCCATTCCCGCCTGGTCATCGGAGGATTCCGCTTCCCCATTGGATCCACCTATTTACTCCCATCAACTCACCACCGCTGCCCGCTACGCCACCTGGATATATCTACCCATTCACTTGTAAATACATACTCACCTTCTTCCTACCCTCCTTGTCCTGGTCTGCTTCTGGGTTCGATTTTGAAGAATCGTGACATGCATGGTCACTTCACCCCTACCTCCATGTACAAATTACCTCGACTAAACTGTACCACTACATTGACTCTGTACCTGTACTCCCACATTGACTCTGTACCGGTACTCCCACATTGACTCTGTACCGGTACTCCCACATTGACTCTGTACCGATACTCCCACATTGACTCTGTACCGGTACTCCCACATTGACTCTGTACCGGTACTCCCACATTGACTCTGTACCGGTACTCCCGCATGGACTCTGTACCGGTACTCCCGCATGGACTCTGTACCGGTACTCCCGCATGGACTCTGTACCGGTACTCCCACATTGACTCTGTACCGGTACTCCCACATTGACTCTGTACCGGTACTCCCGCATGGACTCTGTACCGGTACTCCCGCATGGACTCTGTACCGGTACTCCCACATTGACTCTGTACCGGTACTCCCACATTGACTCTGTACCGATACTCCCACATTGACTCTGTACCGGTACTCCCACATTGACTCTGTACCGGTACTCCCACATTGACTCTGTACCTGTACTCCCACATTGACTCTGTACCGGTACTCCCACATTGACTCTGTACCGGTACTCCCACATTGACTCTGTACCGGTACTCCCACATTGACTCTGTACCGGTACTCCCACATTGACTCTGTACCGGTACTCCCACATTGACTCTGTACCGGTACTCCCACATTGACTCTGTACCGGTACTCCCACATTGACTCTGTACCGGTACCCCCACATTGACTCTGTACCGGTACCCCCACATTGACTCTGTACCGGTACTCCCACATTGACTCTGTACCGGTACTCCCACATTGACTCTGTACCGGTACTCCCACATTGACTCTGTACCGGTACTCCCACATTGACTCTGTACCGGTACTCCCACATTGACTCTGTACCGGTACTCCCACATTGACTCTGTACCGGTACTCCCACATTGACTCTGTACCGGTACTCCCACATTGACTCTGTACCGGTACTCCATGAATATAGCCGCGTTATTGCACATTTCTTGAGTTTCTTTTAATAATATTTTACCTTAGTTAATTTAGGTAACATTTTCTTAACTCTTTCTTGAGTTGCACTGTTGGTTAAGGGCTTGTAAGTAATCATTTCACGGTAAGGTCTACACTTGTTCTATTCAACGATTATGATTTAACTTGTTTAAAAAAACATCACACACACGTTCCCATTGAAGCCTGGGAGACCACCTGTTGGGGGAGGTCGGCTCCCACCTGCTGGGTAAAGTACGCCCTCAGTTCCTGGGTCTCCTTCTCCCAGAAGGCCTTCGGGAAGGTTCAGGGTTTGGTCTAGAAGGGATACAGCTTTTGTCAAAATTGAGTTTTCTAGCAAGTTTGTGAATTTTTGCAGCAAGTTAGGAAAATTAACATAGCAGGTTATGAAAATTTAAATTAAAATACGAAAAAGGGTTAGGATTAGCTAAAATGCTGTAATAATTATACTTTTCACATTTTGACAAAAGCTTAATCCCATCTTGACTTGACCACCGAAGAGGGCACCCATGTCCTCCTTGCCGTCCAGGACCTGCAGGTGGCTGGCTCCCTCCTGTGTCACCCGCGACATTCTTTTCACGGCACTTCAATAAGAAGCGATTTTGGAAGCAGGTCAGCAGCAGGGATTACTGAACTGCCCCAGATAGCATATGATAGAAAAATGTGTAGAACTGATTGTAGCGTTAAAACTGCAACCTTTTATATCAGCCTCATGGAAAAATGTGAACACAAGAATAAGTTGCTATAAAACAGCAAACATATAAAAAATAATTTTCACTGCACCATGGCAGAACGTGTTGAAATGAAGGAAAGTAAGCTCAGGGTCCCAAATGCCCTCATCCAACCCTGGTTAGGAGAGCATTTTCCCTAAACCTGACTATTTAACCTGACCTTAACCTCAGGCTCTTAACATGCTAAGATAATTATCCTAACCTGCTACATAAGTTCTCATAAACTGCTACAAAATAGTCAATTCCGTATCAAAGTGGAGTGAAAAGATTGTCTCTGTGGCATCCAGCCCACCAGGCTTCTCTTTGCAAATAGACTTCAAAGAGGAAGTTGGTGTCGGAGAAGTTGAGTGGTGTGTGAGAATCATTCAGATACAATTACAGTTACTCTGTTTTTCATGTTGAAACATAATGTGACAACCATATGTTTTGTTTCAAACTCGATTTTAACAAATTTAACTCTTGAATAAATGAATAGTGGATTTTGGTTCATGATTGAACTATATGTTTAAATCCCACACACATTCCCATTCAGGCCTGGGAGATAGAGGAGAGGGAGATGGTTATAATGCTGATAGTTTCATTTGTTCTATTTAACAATGTGTCGGGGGCGGACATAGTGATTTGGGGGCCCGTTTCAAAATACTGCTGACCTGTCCTACCCCGAGAAAGGGACAATAAATACTGAAGAATTGTTTAAAAATCATTTCTCATACACATATTAGGAAGTATTTCACTGATGAGATGAGAGATATGCCACATGAATTTCATCACTTTAGTTTGTCAGACCACACTATGTGTGTGACAGTTTCTGCTGTAGACAGTTTACGTTACCGTCTAAGGCAAGTATCGACTTCACTATATTTTCTGTTCATTTTAATGTTCAAAATAAATGAAGAGATTAATTCTGAGTAATGAGATTCAATATGTTCTAATGTACTGCTGTTTGTTCATGTATTAGCTTCACAACTGAAGGACATCGTGTATTTGATATGGGGATGGTTTAATGTGTTGTGTGAGTTAAGTTACTCCACCAGTAAGTGTATGTTTGTACTGTTTCAGGTGATCAGTAGTGTGTGTGAGTTCTCACATGACTTGTTCTGAGAACATGTTTTTTCTCATTGGCCTCTTTATGTCAGGTGAGTCTTCCACACAACAACAACTAGTTATGAATCAGACATAAAGGAATAACTACAAGTCATTATATTTTATGGGATGTGCTATATTCCAGCCTTTTAATTGTGTAGAAAAGTGTACAGTTCCTTCCTGATTAGTGTATTTAATAGTCTGGATTTAAACTGCCGTGAAAAAGTTTTTGCATATTTTCAGATATTCAATCAATAGATGATATTAGATAAATGGAACCTGAGTGAACAAATAACACAACATTTACATTCTTATTTAATTTATTTCTTAAACAAAGTTATGCTCCCCTACACTAAATAACTGGCTGTGCCTCCTTCAGCTGAAATGACAACCAACCATACATTCCCTGTAATTGTTGATCAGTCTCTCACATTGTTGTGGAGGAATTTTGGCAAACTGTCCCATGCAGATCTGCTTTAACTCAGTGACATTCATGGGTTTTCAAGCATGAACTGCTCGTTTCAAGTCCTGCCACAATATCTGAAATGGGATTAGGTCTGGACATTGAGTAGGCCATTCCAAAACTTTAAATTTGTTGCTTTTAATCCCTTTTCATGTATACTTGATTGTGTGTTTTGGAATGGTGGCACAACCAGTTATTGAGAGTAAGGGGGCAATTACTTTTTCACACAGGGGTATTGGGTGTTGCATAACTTTGTTAATGAAAGAAAATAAATAACTATAAAAAAAGTTTATAAACTCAAGTTCCCTTTATCTAATATTAGGTTTTGGTTGAAGATCTGATAACAGTAAAAAAATAAGTAAAAATAGAGAACCATAAAGGGGGAAATACTTTTCCATGTCCCTGTATGTTCATGTTAAACCGACATCAGTGGGCAGTTAACAGTATATCTTCCACCACTGTCCCTGTATGTTCATGTTAAACCGACATCAGTGTGCAGTTAACAGTATAACTTCCACCACTGTCCCTGTATGTTCATGTTAAACCGACATCAGTGTGCAGTTAACAGTATATCTTCCACCACTGTCCCTGTATGTTCATGTTAAACCGACATCAGTGTGCAGTTAACAGTATATCTTCCACCACTGTCCCTGTATGTTCATGTTAAACCGACATCAGTGTGCAGTTAACAGTATATCTTCCACCACTGTCCCTGTATGTTCATGTTAAACCGACATCAGTGTGCAGTTAACAGTATATCACCACTCCTTGACAACATACCGACCAATTGAAAAATCACCTGTACATAGAAATAAGTTAATATTATGTGAGCGGACCAAGTCATTTGGTGTCACTCTAAAACAGAAAGGTGGAATAAACAAGTCAGGAGTAGGTTTTCTTGGTTGAACGCAGTTCTCTATTGAGAGATTTCTGACAACACTTCAACACAATCAATGAGAATCTCCCAAGGGACAACATACATCTTCTTCTTTAGATGACACAGGAACACAAGACAATTATCTTTAAACTTTAACAACAATCACAGATTTGTCACTGTCTTAATGGCTCTTCTTTGGCTAGCTCCCTTCTCTTGGTAGCCATTCTACACAGAGGGTTTGTCTCTCCTCTCCCTGCTGGTTCCATCCTCTCTCTTATAGGGGAAAGAGAATATGTCATTATGACCATCAGCTGTGCTTAATTACCTCTGGTTACCTTGTCTCAACATGCCTTGTTGGGTTACTATCCGTGAGCCCAGCCTGCCCTCTGGTGGTCCTTCCACAACTATTATTATTGGGAGAGACTGTAACAGTGATGGGTATAAACTCTGGATCGCTGATTCTATGTAACGGCCAACGAGAGACTTTAAATCCAACGGTCTCTATATATGGTACTCCCCAGAAGAAGCAGTCCTCCATGATAATTAATGGAATTCTACAGTATTTAAATCAAATGTTTCAAGGACTATATTACATGTATTTCAGTATTTTGTTGTAGAAGGGACAGTAAAGTTAGTACTCTATAAATAAAACACTTTAATATCTGTACATGTTTATTATTTTATTTGTTATGTTCAGATGATATAAAAAGCATTATCTGGAGCACACCCAGAGAAAATGACTTAGTGTAGAGGTGCTGACTAACGGTGAATACACTGTAAGCTATAAAAACAAAGAGAGTTGAACACTCTATATATATATATATATATATATATAAACTCCCAGTCATTTATTGGGTAAAACACCAACGTTCCGGTATCACTGTTCCTTCTTCAGGGTAAAGTCATTCATGTTTGAACCAGGTTATGTAGACAAACAGTGTAATTAGTGCAACCAATAACAATAGTGAGGGGTGTGTCACAATTATGAGGTTAATTAGAGTGAATTGAGTGAAACTGTTAAAAGACAATAGTTGATCATATTGAATATAATAGCCTATTGTTATCATTAACATTAGAATAAGATAAACTCTAGAAAGAATACAAAATATTAGCCTATTGTTATCCTTAAAATTATTATAAGATAAACTGTAGAAAGAATACATTCATTTAAAAGACTTCATAAAACGAATTGTTCATAAGAAGGTCCTGAGATCAAAGTCAATATTAAGACAGTAGGGGTAAATGTTTTAAATACCTCCTCTCCTTGGTAGGCCAACATGCTCAATGTGTGTGTATATGCGTGTGTTTTTGAGTGAGGAGATGGGATGGTTAGCTTCAACAAAGTGAGCTGCTACTGGATAGTCAGTGTTATTACACCTGATTGAGCTGCGGTGGTTGTCACACCCTGACCTTAGAGAGCTTTTTATGTCTCTATTTTGGTTTTGTCAGGGTGTGATTTGAGTGGGCATTCTATGTTCCTTTCTCTATGTTTTGTATTTCTTTGTTTTGGCCGGGTATGGTTCTCAATCAGGGACAGCTGACTATCGTTGTCTCTGATTGGGAACCATACTTAGGTAGCTTTTTCCCACCTATGTTTTGTGGGTAGTTGTTTTCTGTTTAGTGTTTTCTGCACCTGACAGGACTGTTTCAGTTTGGTCTTTTTGTGTCAGTGTTCAGTTAAATAAAGGTCATGAACACTTACCACGCTGCTCTTTGGTCCGATTCCTCCTCATCAGACGACGACACACGTTACAGTGGTCAGCTATGCATTGTTTTAATTGTCTTTTCGATTGTCCTACGTAGGCTTTTCCACATGGACATGTGAAGAGAGAGATTACTCCCTTTATCTTGCAAGAGATGATACCCCTAACAGGGATGTTTCCACCTGTATGTGGGTGTCTGAAGAATGATGTTTGTGTTGTGCTATTGCACTGTGAGCATGAGTCACATTGGTATTTCCAATTTGGAATGGGTGTCAAGAGTGTCTGAGTGGGCTCAGGCGGCATGTCAGATCTCACTAAGCTATCCACAATATTGTGACCATGCTTATAGACCACCAGTGGGTTGGTCCTTGAAGAGGTTTGCCATTCTATAGTCTGACTGCAGAATATGCCAGTGCTTCTTCAGGATTGCTTTAATTTTCTCTGAACACTTGGTGTCCTTAGTGCAAAATATTTGTTTTTCTTCTTTGGTTTAGTTTTTAGCAATTCTTCTCGTGGTTTGACATGTTTCCATCGTTGCATCATCAATCATTTTTTCCATGTAGCCTCTGATTTTGAAATTATTTGTCATTTTCTAAGCATTGCTGTCAAAATCTGAATGTTGGCCACAGAGTCGTTTAACCCTGCATAACTGGCTGTATGGTAGACCATTCCTGAGGGGAAGGGGATGCATAATATCTCCACGTAGCAGAGTTTTGAGGTCTGTTGGCTTTGTGTACAAATCTATATGTAATGCATCATTCTCTTTGATGATCCATAAGTCCAGGTAGTTTATTTCTCTCTCAACAGTCTTCATGGTGAATGAGATATTCAGAGCTCTCGCTTAGCAGAGTTTGGAATTCATTTAGTTCCTGTTGACTTCCTTCCCAGAGCACAAAGACATCATCTATGTATCTCTTCCATGAGGATTTTAGAAAGTAGGGAGTGTCTCTGTTTTGTAAGTGGTTCCTCAAATTGTTCCACATTTTCTCATAGTTGGGGGCAAAGGAAAAAAGGAAAAACTCTGACTCAAAGATGAAGCAGCTATTGGATAATACCAATTTAGTGAGTTTCAAGATGCAATCATTGGCTGGAGAAACGGTAGGGTCACTCTACTGAAGGAAGTGTTGCAGGTCACAAAATATAATTTAAAAGTCTGCATTAAGGTGTCTGTAATATAATATACTTGTCTAAAACAAATATAGACATTAATAAATGCATTTCTATAGCTTCCAACATCTGTTTTACACTGAAGGAGGAGTAACAAGATGGCTGTGCAGTTGCCTCCAAACAGAGGCCCCTGTCAGTCATCTAGGGTTAATACATATCATTGGACAGAACTGATAATACATCAGAACCTCCCTGATGTTGTCCTTTATGTTGCAGGTGTTTTGGTCAGTTTTGGTCAACGAGATTTGATCGCCACAATGCCAGATAGACTGGATGTACTGACTGGCTCCTGTGTGCAAATCCCATGTTCATTTGATATTCATGACCCACATAATACATTTAACAGCGCAATACTACCCTCTGGAGTGTGGATTAAAGGAAACCCAAACTTTGGTGAGCGTCCGGACAGAGTGATATTTAACAGTAGTGAGACGGTCAACAGATATCAAGGGGAGATAACTGGAAACATGTCCCAGAAGAACTGCACCACAGTCTTCTTCAATGTAACAACCAGTTACACTAATATATACTTCTTCAGGATTGAGAGTCGACCATTCCTTGGAACAGATCCTGATATGTCTGTTAATATAGTTGTCAGTGGTAAGAGACAATTTATCTTTAAAACCATTTTTTTTCCCCAGTTTAGATTCCTTGCATCAAAGATAAGAGTTGAACAAGTAGACAGTTTAACTGTTAGTGTAAAATATATTTATCTACAATGTATTACAGATTTGCCTTCCAGTCCCATCATTACTGTCTCAGGTGAGGTGAAGGAAGGGACCCCTGTCAGCCTGAACTGCTCTGCTGTCGTTCCCTGTCCCGAACACCCCCCTGAGCTGACATGGACTCTCCCAACACAGTTCACACCTGAGAACCAAATGCAGGAGAATCCAGACCAGACCAAATCAGTTCTCTCCACAGTGACCTTCACTCCGTCATACCTTCATCATGAGAAGAACATCACTTGTACTGCAGTCTACCCAGTAGGGACAAGCAACAAGAGAGCTGAACATAACATGATGCTTAACGTTTCATGTAAGATTTAGTAACCGGTTCCTGTAGAATAGATCATTCTATCATGTTTTCACTGATGATTGTAATAGAGTGGTTTTGATGAGACTATTCAATATACCATATCCAGATACATTCTAAATGAACCCCTCTCCCCAGTCTCTCCTAAGGACACCTTGGCCTCCATCAGTCCAGCTGATTCAGTATCAGTGGGCAGCTGTGTTAATCTGACCTGCAGCAGTACAGCCAACCCTCCTGTGACAAACTTTACCTGGTTCCAGATCAGTGAGGGTAAAACAACTCAGGTTGCATCTGGACAGAGTTACACCCTCAATGTGACTGTTGGTGATGGAGGACTGTACTACTGTGAAGCAAGAAATAGTCACGGCTGTGGGAAGTCAAAGAAAGTGCAGCTGGCTATTAAAGGTAGAAGCATTGGCACATTCAATACGACACAACATTAAGAATATTATAGATATAGATAGATGTAGAAGAGATATACTTCCTCATGCTTAGAAGTTAATTGCATTGTGGGAAACACAAATAAGCTTTGTGATTTGCATATATTCAACAGAATCCTGCACTAAAACATGGTTATATTAATAGTATTGCACTTGTAACCTTATTTTGTCCAGCTAATAGAGTCACCACCAATGGATCAACATTACAGAGGAAACGTTCAGATCCTTTTACTGCAGGATTATTTCACTGCAACAATACTGGATAAATTAAGATCTTACATCTGTACATCTACAGTATGTGTATAATTTGTAATATTAGACAATGTGCAAAATGTTTCCTCTTTTTGGAACAGATGGCTATAATGTGTGTTTTATTTACAGGGCAAGAAGAGCCTGTTAACCCAAAGGTTTTTGAGATTGTAGGAAAAACCTTGGGGTTGATTTTCCTTTTCAGCCTGATTGTATTCTCTGCATGGTAAAAAGATATTCCCAGCCTCAATTTTTACATATTTATCATGCTGATTGTGCTTTTGTTTTTGAAAACCTAAATGAATGTCAAAATACCTTTATTCTTGTCTTCCAGGAGGAGGAGAACATCGAGACTCACTACTGGGTTTGACATGACAGACCGTTCACAGGGACTGGTGGGAATGGTAGAATAAACCTTTAAAACCCATCTAGAATGTGTGTTTCTGGAAGAATTGAATGAATACTGTGTTGTGTAACCAACTGTAACTATGAAGTCATTATTCTTCTGAAGTGTCGGTCCTGACAACTGATTCTTTCTCTGTGTTCTCTCCACAGAACTCCCCGGTTGGAACAGTGTGCTCTAACCAGGCCACGGTCAGTAGAGGGAACCAGTAACCACCACTTAACAACCTAGATGGTCTTTAAGCACAAGTCAATAAAAGAGGTGCATGTTAATTATTTTTCCAATGTAGTGTTTTTATGTACAATATTGTCATTGTGTATTAGTTTTAAATTGATACTTTTGTTACATTTATAATTGTGTACTCTTTGATTATCTGCATATTTGTGCAATTTGCTGGGATGAAAAGTGTTTAACTGTTACTATAGTGTTGATATGATGATGCAGGCTACTCTTTATTTTAGACCATTTATTTTGAGTGTTGAGTTCACAGAGCATCTGTTTAATGGGTTACAGTATAGAGGAACTGCTGAGTTCAACTAGCTCACTGAAGGCAGTTTAAGACCATATAAAGTCAATGATGACTGAGGAGAGAAGACACAGTTAGTTGGAGAGACAGTGGTCTGATACAAGACAGGAAGTTGGTGCAGTGAGTCGACATGATGACGTCTACTAGTTACTGTTTATCTTCCTCTTTTGTGCAGTTGCCAGAATAACAATTGTATCTATTTTCAGTTTATATCTATTTAGAAGTTATTGTCAGTTTTTATGTTGAGTGTTAAATCGAAGAAACAATTGAGACTGAATTTCAGGTTGTTTATTAATTGCCCTGCAATAAACCTTTACATTCAATTCCCATGAAATCTTTTGGTCTTATTGGTCCAACATTTAACATCTCATTAAAATGGATTCTATTGAGATTTTGTGTCACTGGTCTACACACAATGTGGAATTATGTTTTTAGACATAAAATGAAAAGCTGAAAGTCAATATGTATTCAACACCTTTTCCATGTCAAGCCTAAATGAGTTCAGGAGTGAAGATTTCCTTAACTTGTGAGAATGAGTTGCATGGATTCACTTAGTGTGCAATACTAGTGTTTAACATGATTTTTAAATGACTACCTCTTCTCTGTACCCCACACATACAATTTTCTGTAAGATCCCTCAGTCAAGCAGCAACTTTCAAACAGATATAAACAGCTTTTCCATTGCCTCACAAAGAAGGGCACCTGTTGGTAGATGGGTAAAAAGAAAAGATATCTGACCTTGAAAACCCCTTTGAGTGTAGTGAGTTTATTAATTACACTTTGGATGGTTTATCAATACACCCAATCACTACCAAGATACAGGCGTCCTTCATAACTCAGCCGCCGGAGAGGAAAAACACTGCACAGGGATTTCACCCACAGGAGGTTGGTGGCACATTATTTGGGGAGAACGTACTCGTGGTAATGGCTGGAGCAGAACAGGTGGAATGGTACCAAATTCATCCAACACGTTTTCCATGCGTTTGATTCCATTCCATTTGCTCCGTTCCAGACATTATGAGTTGTCTTCCCCTCAGCAGCCTCCACTGATTTCACCATAAGGCCAATGGTGACTTTAAAACAGTTACATAGTTTAACGGCTGTGATTGGAGAAAACTGAGGATGGATCAACATTGTACTTACTCCATAATACTAACTTAAATGACAAAGTGAAAAGAAGGAAACAGAATAAAAATATTCCAAAACATGCATTCTGTTTGCAATAAGGCACTAAAGTAAATCTGCAAAACATTTGGCAAAGAAATTCACTCTATGTCCAACACAACATATCACTGAGTACACTCTTCATATTTTCAAGCATGGTGATGGCTGCAATATGTTATGGGTATGCTTGTCATCAAGTGTTTTAGGATGAAAATAAATGGAATAGAGCAAAGCACAGGCAAAACTAGAGAAAATCCTGATTTATACTTCTTTTCAAAAGACACTGGGACACAAATTCACTTTTCAGCAGGTCAACAACCTAAAACAAA
Source organism: Oncorhynchus clarkii lewisi (assembly GCF_045791955.1). Lineage (NCBI taxonomy): Eukaryota > Metazoa > Chordata > Actinopteri > Salmoniformes > Salmonidae > Oncorhynchus > Oncorhynchus clarkii. Next base: position 8,748,604 of record NC_092157.1, read on the forward strand.
AAGCCAAATATATACCAGAGTTACTTACTATGACAATATTGAATGTTCCTAATTGTCCAAGTTACAGTTTTGATCAGCTTGAAAATCTATAGCACAACTTGAAAATGGCTGTCAAGCAATGATCAACAACCAATTTGAAAGAGCTTGAAGAATTTAAAAAAATAATAATGTGCAAATATTGTTCATTCCAGGTGTGCAAAGCTCTTATAGACTTACCCAGAAAGACTCACAGCTGTAATCACTGCCAGAGGTGATTCTAATGTAACAGTTTCATTTCCGTCCCTCTCCTCGCCTCTATTTGGGCTCGAACGAAGGACCCTGTGCACACATCAACAACTGCCTCGCACGAAGCATCGCTCCACAAAAGCCATGGCCCCTGCAGAGCAAGGAGAACAACTACTTCAAGGTCTCAGAGCGAGTGACCTTACAGATTGAAACGCTATTAGTACGCACCCCGCTAACTAGCCAGCCATGTCACATCGGTTACACTCACCCCCCTTTTGACGACCTCCTTTTCCGCAGCAACCAGTGATCTGGGTCAACGGGTCAACAGCATCAATGTAACAGTATAGCTTCAGTCTCTCTCCTCGCCCCTTCCTGGGCTCGAACCAGGGACCCTCTGCACACATCAAAATCTGACACCCACGAAGCGTTGTTACCCATCACGCCACAAAAGCTACAGCCCTTGCAAGATTGAATCCTACTAAGATTGAATCCTACTACACCTGCTCCGACGCTCGTCGAATGTGGCAGGGCTTGCTAACTATTATGGACTACAAAAGGATTCCACAGGTCAACATTCACAAGGTCGCAGGGCCAGATGAATTACCAGGATGTGTACTCTGAGCATGCGCTGACCAACTGGCAAGTGTCTTCACTGACATTTTCAACCTGTCCCTGACTGAGTCTGTAATACCAACATGTTTCAAGCAGACCACCGTATTCCCTGTGCACAAGAACACCAAGGCAACCTGCCTAAATGACTACCGACCCGTAGTACTCATGTCTGTAGCCAGGCTGGTCATGGCTCACATCAACACCATAATCCCAGAAACACTAGATCCACTCCAATTTGCATAATACCCCAACAGATCCACAGATGACGCAATCTCTATTGCATTCAAAAATGCCCTTTCCTACTCGAACAACAGGAACACCTACGTGAGAATGCTGTTCATTGACTACAGCTCAGCGTTCAACATCGTAGTGCCCTCAAAGCTCATCACTAAGCTAAGGACCCTGGGACTAAATACCTCCCCCCGCAACTGGATCCTGGACTTCCTGATGAGCCGCACCCCAGGTGGTAAGTGTAGGCAAAAACACATCTGCCCTCTGATACTCAACACGAGGGTTCCTCAGGGATCCGTGCTTAATCCGCTACTGTACTCCCTGTTCACCCATGACTGAGCGACTCCAACACCATCATTAAGTTTGCAGATGACACAACAGTCGCCTGGAGTCGCCTGATCACCAACAAAAAATGAGGCAGCCTGTAGGGAGGAGGTCAAAAACCTGGCAGTGTGGTGCCAGGACAACAACCTCCCCCTCAACGTGATTACGACAAAGGACATGATCGTGGACTACAGGAAAAGGAGAGCCGAGCGGGGCTGTAGTGGAGCAGGTTGAGAGCTTCAAGTTCCTTGGTCTCCACATCACCAACAATCTATCATTATCCAAACACACCAAGACAGTCATGAAGACGACACAACAACACCTCTTCCCCCTCAGGAGACTGAAAAGATTTGGCATGGGTCCTCCAACCGCAAGGCGCTACAGGAGGTTGTGTGTATGGCCCGGTACATCACTGGGGCCAAGCTTCCAGCCATCAAGGACCTCTACACCACGTGGTGTCAGAGGAAGGCCCTAAAATGTATATATTATTTATTTTTTAATGATAGATACTTTTTAAAATTCTATTGAATTTTTACCACTTTTTTCAATTTTGTGGTATCCAATTGGTAGTTACAGTCTTGTCTCATCGCTGCAACTCCCTTACGGACTCAGGAGATGCAAAGGTTGTGCGTCCTTCGAAACACAACCCAACCAAGCTGCACTGCTTCATGACGCAATGCCTGCTTAACCTGGAAGCCATCCACAACAATGTGTCAGAGGAAACAACATACACCTGGCGACGTGTCAGCGTGCACCTGGCCCGCCCCATGAGTCGTTAGAGCGCGATGGGACAAGGACATCCCTGCGGGTCAAACCCTCCCCTAACCCAGACGACGCTGGGCCATTTGACCCCCCCCCCCCCCCCCCTTTTATGCTGTTGTTTATTATCTATGCCTAGTCACTTTACCCCTACCTCCTTGTACATATTACCTCAATTACCTGGACTACCCTGTAACCTGTACCATATTCTCCCCCCTGAAATCATGTTACAGGAAGGTCAAATAGATAAATATGCTGAACATTATATGAATCACTCTAAACTGAATCTGAACTTTATTCTTCTTAAATATCCCCATTACATGTCTATTTTCATGTGTGTATTGTTGGGAGTTATTATGTCTGCTTTTGTTTTGAGTGTTGATCAAGAGACACAAATGAGGCTGCATTTGAGGTTGTTCATTAATTGCACTGCTGGGTAAAGTTCGTCCTCAGCTCCTGGGTCTCCTTCTCCCAGAAGGCCTTGGGCAGGTCCAAGAGGGTTTTGAATAGAAGGGATACATCCTTCTGTCAAAATTGACTTTTCCTCGCAAATGTAGGAGAACTTGTGCAGCAGGTTTGGAGAATTAACGTAGCAGGTTAGGATAATTAGATTAAGGTAAGAAAAAGGATTAGGGTTAGCTAAAATAATACATAAAATCAACTTAAGAACCTAAATTTGACAAAAGCTGTATCCCATCTAGACATGACCGTCGGGGAGGTACACCTTGCCCTGAAGGTTGATGGCTCCCTCCTGTGGCTCCCAGCCCACCATGCTCTTCCTGGCAGATAGAAGTGATGTAGTGAAAGAGGAAGTGGGTGCAGGAGAAATGTGGAAGTGTGTGATAATCCATCAGCTACAATTACAGTTACTCTGTTTCAGACAAACGTCTGTTTTTCATGCTGAAAGATAATGTGAGATCCGGGTATCTTTTACTGAACTCAAATTTAACTAAGCAAGTTGGATGGATTTTGGTTTATGATTTACCCATATTTAAAAAAAAATCAAGCCTGTGAGATAGAGGAGAGGGAGAAGGTTATATTGCAGCACGTTTCCATTGTTGTATCAAGGGCGAACTTGACTACTTGGGGGCCTGTAACAAAATGCTGTAAAGGGGTCCCCTTCCCCTAAAAGGGTTATTTACCCACCACACATACATTAACTGCAATGAATATTATTATCCCACAATGAAAAATATATTGTATATAAGTGTTTCATTTTTGGCAGTAATGAAATGTATAGGCCATATTAAGCTGTTGAGTCAGTGGCTAACACACACTTTGTGTTTAGAATCAGTCAGTGGGCAGCTGGGGTCCATTTCATTTGAAACTGGTGAAACATGGATCAGGTCAACTCTGCAATGTTTCAAGTAACTGAGACTAATTGTTCTGGAGTAGAATGTTCATTAGAAAATTACAATGTTCTCAACACTTAATATAGCATACAATGTTTTCACAACTGATGTTGACACCCATCACATAGACTATTCAACATCCTGTCATATAAATGCACTTATTAGGAAGTACGTCACTGATGAGATGTGAGATGTGCCACATGAATTTCAGCACTTTGGTTTGTCAGAACACACTATGTGTGTGTGACAGTCTCTCCTGTGGACCGTTTACATCAGTGTAAGGCAAGTGTCAACTACTTCACTATCTTATCTTTATATTTTAATGTTCAAACTAAAGCTTCAATATGATATTCACCTGGTCAGTCTATGTCATGGAAAGAGCAGTAAGATACAGCTGAACTGATTCTGATCTGTCACCTAATACCTACTCATATATCCATTGATAGTGAGTGGAAGCCTGATCTACATGCAGACACGTCATTTAATTGTAATTTCATACATTTTATCCAGAAATAGGCAAAGCAGTTTCCACATAACTGCAATGAGCTTGTTAGTCCCTTTTTTGTCAGTCCCCCCATATCCCCATTCCCACCATATAGCAGCATCAGCCTAGTATAATGTCCAATAGTCAATACTTTCTCTCTTCTCTCTCTGAACCATCTGGTCCCTCCACCTCTCAATTCCTGACCTTGTCCTCCAGAGCCTTCAGCTCTCCCTCCACCTGTTGAGGGAAGTGGCTCTCACCTAACAGGTATAGTACACCCTTAGCTCCTGGGTCTCCTTCTCCCAGAAGACCTTGTGCAGGTCAAAGAGGGTTTTGTCTAGAAGGTTACAGCTTTAAAAATAAATAAATAATAAAAAACGTTTTCTAGCAAGTTTAGGATAATTTATGCAACAGATTAGGATAATTAACATAGCAGGTTATGATAATTAGATTCAAGTACAGAAAAGGGGTTGAGATTAGATAAAATGCTAAAATAATTCAACTTTTGACGTAAATTTGACAAAAGCTTTATCCCACCTAGACTTGACCGTCGAAGATGGCGCCAATTTCCACCTTGCCTCTCAGGCGCTGCAGGTCGCTGGCTCTCTCCTGTGGTACCCGTGGACTCTCTTTTCACGTCACTTCAATAAGAAGTTATTTTGGTAGCAGGTTAGGTGCAGGGCCGAACTACTGAACGGTCCCATAAAGCATATGATAGCAAAATGTGTTGAATAGTAGGAAATGAGTTTTAACACTGCAACACTTTGTCTCAAGTGTGAACACAAGCATGATGAGCTATAAAACACCAAAATAAATATCTGCTTCATGGCAAAAAGTGTAGAATTTCAGGAAGTTAGCTTTAAAACTGACAAAATGTGTAGAATAGCGTTATGAAAATGTTTCTCTCTGCACCGAGGCAAAATGTGTTGCAGAAAGTACAATGGCAAGAAAAAGTATGGGAACCCTTTGGAATTACATGGATTTCTGCAGAAATTGGTCATAAAATGTGATCTTCATCTGAGTCACAACAATAGACACACACAGTGTGCTTAAATTAGTAACACACACATTATTATATTTTCCTTGTCTTTATTGAATACATCATTTAAAAATGCATAGTGTAGGTTGGAAAAGGTAAGGCTAATGACTTCTCCAAAAGCTAATTGGAGTCAGGAGTCAGCTAACCTGGAGTCCAATCAATGAGATTGGTGGTGTTGGTGAGAGTTGCCCTGCCCTATACAGAACACTCACAACATTTGAGTTTGCTAATCACAAGAAGCATTGCCTGATTTGAACCATACTTTGAACAAAAGAGATCTCAGAAGACCTAAGATTAAGAATTGTTGACTTGCATAAATCTGGGAATGGTTACAAAAGTAGCTCTAAAAGCCTGGATGTTCATTAGTCCACGGTAAGACAAATTGTCTATAAAGGGAGAAAGTTCAGCACTGTTGCTACTCTCCCTAGGACTGGCCTTCCTGCAAAGATGACTGTAAGAGCACAGCGTAGAATGCTCAATGAGGTTAAGAAGAATCCTAGAGTGTATGCCAAAGACTTACAGCAATCTCTGGGACATGCTAACATCTCTGTTGACGAGTCTACGATACTTAAAACACTGAACAAAAATGGTGTTCATGGGAGGACACCACAGAAGAAGTCACTGCTGTCCAAAAACCCCCATTGCTGCACATCTTCAGTTCACAAAAGAGCACCTGGATGTTTCACAGCGCTACTGGCAAAATATTTTGTGGACGGATTAAAATAAAGTTGAGTTGTTTGGAAGGAACACACAATACTGTGTGGAGAAATAAAGGCACAACACACCAACATCAAAACCTCATCCCAACTGTTGTCACGCCCTGGTCTAAGTATTTTGTGTTTTCTTTATTATTTTGGTCAGGCCAGGGTGTGACATTGGTTTATTATGTGGTGTGTTTTGTCTTGGGGTTTTTGTAGGTATTGGGATTGTGGTTTAGTGGGGTTATCTAGTATAGTCTATGGCTGTCTGGAGTGGTTCTCAATCAGAGGCAGGTGTTTATCGTTGTCTCTGATTGGGAACCATATTTAGGCAGCCATATTCTTTGAGTGTTTCGTGGGTGATTGTTCCTGTGTTACTTTGCACCAGTATAGGCTGTTTCTTGTTTTTGTGTTACGTTTCTTGTTTTTGTATTGTTCGTGTTTATTCGTTATTAAACATGTATGAAAATTACCACGCTGCATTTTGGTCCGATCCTTGCTACACCTCCTCTTCAGAGGAGGAGATAACAACTGTAAATTATGGTGGAGGGAGCATCATGGTTTGAGTCTGCTTTGCTTCCACAGGGCCTGGATAGCTTGCCGGAAAAATGAATTCCCAAGTTTATCAATACATAATGCAGCAGATTGTAAGGCTATCTGTCTGCCAATTGAAGGTCAACAGAAGTTGGGTGATGCAACAGGACAACAACCCAAAACACAGAAGTAAATCAACAACAGAATGGCTTCAACAGAAGAAAATACGCCTTCTGGAGTGACCCAGTCAGAGTCCTGACCTCAACCCGATTGCGATGCAGTGGCATGACCTCAAGAGAGCAGTTCACACCAGACATCACAAGAATATTGCTGAACTGAAACAGTTCAGTAGTACAGAAAACGTTTGGTTGAGGTTATTGCTTCCAAAGGAGGGTAAACCAGTTGTAAAATCCAAAGGTTCACTAACTTTTCCCACCCTGCACTGTGAATGTTTACTCGTGTGTTCAATAAAGACGTGAAAACGTATAATTGTTTGTGTGTTAGTTTAAGCAGACTGTGTTTGTCTATTGTTGTGGCTTAGATGAAGATCAGATTAAATTGTATGACCAATTTAAGCAGGTAATTCCAAAGGGTTCACATTTTCTTGCCACTGTAAACTCAGGGTACCAAATGCTGTCTTCCAACCCTAGATAGGAGAGCATTTTCTTAACCATATCCCTTTTACCAAACCTATTTTTATTTATGTATTTAACCTTTATATAATCAAAGTGGAGTGAAAAGAGTGTATCTGTCAAGTTCTGACCTTTATTTCCTTTGTTTTGTATTCATTATTTAGTATGGTCAGGGCGTGAGTTGGGGTGGGCAGTCTGTTTGATTTTCTATGATTTGGGGATTTCTATGTTTCGGCCTAGTATGGTTCTCAATCAGAGGCAGGTGTCATTAGTTGTCTCTGATTGAGAATCATACTTAGGGGGCCTGGGTTGCACTGTTTGTTTGTGGGTGATTGTCTATGTTAGTTGCTTGTGTCAGCACAGTCCTTATGATAGCTTCACGGTCTTTATTTGTTTATTGTTTTTGTATTCAGTGTTCAGTTCTTTAATTAAACATTCATCATGAACACATACCACGCCGCAATTTGGTCCTCTGCTCCTTCTCGCCTCTCCTATTCAGATGAAGAGGATGAAGATCGTGACAGAATCACCCACCTTCCAAGGACCAAGCGGCGTGGTAAAAGACAGCGACGACAGCAGCAGCAGCAACAACGGCGGCCAGCATCACAGGACTCCTGGACATGGGAGGAGATATTGAACGGAGATGGACCCTAGGCACAGGCTAGGGAATATCGCCGCCCCAAAGCAGAGCTGGAGGCAGCGATATGAGGCAGTGCGACAGGTACGAGAGGCAGCCCCAAAAAATGTTTTGGCGGAGGCACACGAGGTGTGGAGCTAAGCCAGGTAGCAGACCTGAGCTCACTCCTCGTGCTTATTATAAGCAGCGCGTTACTGGTCAGGCACCGTGTTATGCGGTTAAGCGCACGGTTTTGCCAGTACGTGCCCATAGCCCGGTGCGCTATAGGGCAGCCCCCCGAGAGTGTCATGTGAGTGTGGGCATCCAGCCAGGGCGTATGGTGCTGGGAGGGTGCAGTGCGTCCTATGCCTGCGCTCCGCTCGTGCCGGGCAAATGTGGGAGAGGTGCGGGTAGTAGGCACTAGATCTCCCTTGCTTTCCCACAGCCCGGTACCAACCTGTGCCTGCACTCTGGAGGGTCCGGGCTAGAGCAGTGATCCAGCCTGGGGGAGTGGTGCAAAGGCTGCGCACCAGAACTCCAGTGCTCCCCCATAGCCCGGTCCTTCAGGTGCCTCCTCCTAACACCAGGCCTCCTGGAGGTCTCCCCAGCCTGGTGGGTTCTGTGGCAGCCCCACGCACCAGGCTGTCTCTCTGTCTCCTCTCTACAGGTGGTCCGGCGCTGCCGGAGTCTCCCGCCTGTCCGGCGCTGCCGGAGTCTCCCGCCTGTCCGGCGCTGCCGGAGTCTCCCGCCTGTCCGGCGCTGCCGGAGTCTCCCGCCTGTCCGGCGCTGCCGGAGTCTCCCGCCTGTCCTTTATTTGTTTATTGTTTTTGTATTCAGTGTTCAGTTCTTTCTTTAATTAAACATTCATCATGAACACATACCATGCCGCATTTTGGTCCTCTGATCCTTCTCGCCTCTCCTCTTCACATGAGGAGGAAGATTGTGACAGCCTGTGGCATCCAGCCCACCAGGCTCCTCTTTGCAAATAGACCTCAAAGAGGAAGTTGGTGTAGGAGAAGTTGAGTGGTGTGTGTGAGAATCACTCAGATACAATTACAGTTACTCTGTTTCATACCAAGTCTGTTTTTCATGTTGAAACATAATGTGACAACCATATGTTTTGCATCGAACTCAAATGTAACTTTTACTTTTTTGTCTTCAGTCAAATGGATAGTGGAGTTTGGTTCATGATTTAACTATATTTTTAAATCCCACACACATTCCTATTCAAGCCTGGCAAGAATCGACTTCTTCACAGTATCTTAAATATGAGTAATGAGATTCAATATGTTCAAAGTACTGCTGTTTGTTCATGTATTAGCTTCACAACGGAAAGACAGTGTATTTGATATGGGGATGGTTCAATGCAATGTGTTGTGAGTTCAGCTACTCTACCAGTAAGTGTATGTTTGTACTGTTTCAAGGAATCAGTAGTGTGTTCTCACATGGCTTGTTCTGGGAACATGTTTTTTCTCATGGGGCTCTTTATGTCAGGTGAGTCTTCCACACAGCAACAGCAACAACTAGTTATGAATCAGACAGGAATAAGCACAAGTGATGATATTTCATAGTGTGACCTATATTCCCGTCTGTCTCAATGTATAGAAAAGTGTACAGATAATTCCTGATAAGTAGAGTTTAATAGTCTGGATTCAAACATTCTGTGCTCCAGATATGTGCATGATCCAGTTTAGGGCATGGAGTTGTGACATCAGGACTCCACCTTCCGGCGCCGACAGAGATGGCCGCCTCGCTTCGCGTTCCTAGGAAACTATGCAGTATTTTGTTTTTTTACAGGTTATTTCTTACATTGGTACCCCAGGTAATCTTAGGTTTCATTACATACAGTCGGGAGGAACTACTGAATATAAGAGCAACGTCAACTCACCATTACGACCAGGAATATGCCTTTCGCAAAGCGGATCCTGTGTTCTGCCTTCCACCCAGGACAACGGATCGGATCCCAGATGGCGACCCAAAACAACGACGTCGTAAAAGAGGCAAACGAAGCGGTCTTCTGGTCAGGCTCCGGAGACGGGCACATCGCGCACCACTCCCTAGCATACTCCCAGTCTCTTGACAACAAGGTTGATGAAATCCAAGCAAGGGTAGCAAGGGTAGCATTCCAGAGAGACATCAGAGACTGTAACGTTCTTTGCTTCACGGAAACATGGCTCAATCGAGAGACGCTATCAGAGTCGGTGCAGCCAGCTGGTTTCTTCACGCATCGCACCGACAGAAACAAGCATCTTTCTGGTAAGAAGGGCGGGGGTGTATGCCTTATGATTAACGAGACGTGGTGTGATCATAACAACATACAGGAACTCAAGTCATTCTGTTCACTTGACTTAGAATTCCTCACAATCAAATGTCGACCGCATTATCTACCAAGGGAATTCTCTTATATTATAATCACAGCTGTATATATTCCCCTCCAAGCAGACACATCGATGGCCCTGAACAAACTTTATTTGACTCTATGCAAACTGGAAACCACATATCCTGAGGCTGCATTCATTGTAGCTGGGGATTTTAACAAGGCTAATCTGAAAACAAGACTCCTTAAATTGTATCAGCATATTGATTGCGCAACCAGGGCTGGTAAAACCCTGGATCATTGTTATTCTAACTTCTGCGATGCATATAAGGCCTTCCCCCGCCTTCCTTTCGGAAAAGCTGACCACGACTCCATTTTGTTGTTCCCAGCCTACAGACAGAAACTAAAACAAAAAGCTCAGGCCTGTTCAACACTGGTCCGACCATTCTGATTCCACGCTTCAAGACTGCTTCGATCATGTGGATTGGGATATGTTCCGCATTGGTCCAACAAGAACATTGACGAATACGCTGATTCGGTGAGCGAGTTCATAAGAAAATGTATTGACGATGTCGTACCCATAGCAACGATTAAAACATTCCCAAACCAGAAACCGTGGATTGATGACAGCATTCGGTGAAACTGAAAGCGCAAACCACTGCTTTTAACCAGGGTAAGATGACCGGAAACATGACCGAATACAAACAGTGTAGCTATTCCCTCCTCAAAGCAATCAAACAAGCTAAGCTTCAGTATAGAGACAAAGTAGAGTCGCAATTCAACGGCTCAGACACAAGAGGTATGTGGCAGGGTCTACAGTCAATCACGGATTACAAAAAGAAAACCAGCCCCGTCGCGGACCAGGATGTTTTGCTCCCAGACAGAATAAATAACTTTTTTGTCCGCTTTGAGGACAATACAGTGCCACTGACACTGCCCGCAACCAAAACCTGCAGGCTCTCCTTCACTGCAGCCGACGTGAGTAAAACATTTAAACGTGTTAACCCTCGCAAGGCTGCAGGCCCAGATGACATCCCCAGCCGCGTCCTCAGAGCATGCGCAGACCCGCTGGCTGGTGTGTTTACGGACATATTCAATCAATCCTTATCCCAGTCTGCTGTTCCCACATGCTTCAAGAGGGCCACCATTGTCCCTGTTCCCAAGAAAGCTAAGGTAACTGAGCTAAACGTCTACCGCCCAGTAGCACTCACTTCCGTCATCATGAAGTGCTTTGAGAGACTTGTCAAGGACCATATAACCTCCACCCTACCTGACACCCTAGACCCACTCCAACTTGCTTACCGCCCAAATAGGTCCACAGACGACGCAATCGCAACCACAATGCACACTGCCCTACCCCATCTGGACAAGAGGAATACCTATGTGAGAATGCTGTTCATCGACTACAGCTCAGCATTTAACACCATAGTACCCTCCAAACTCATCATCAAGCTCGAGACCCTGGGTCTCGACCCCGCCCTGTGCAACTGGGTACTGGACTTCCTGACGGGCCGCCCCCCAGGTGGCGAGGGTAGGTAACAACATCTCCACCCCGCTGATCCTCAACACTGGGGCCCCACAAGGGTGCGTTCTGAGCCCTCTCCTGTATTCCCTGTTCACCCATGACTGCGTGGCCATGCACGCCTCCAACTCAATCATCAAGTTTGCGGACGACACTACAGTGGTAGGCTTGATTACCAACAACGACGAGACGGCTTATATGGGAGAGGTGAGGGCCCTCGGAGTGTGGTGTCAGGAAAATAACCTCACACTCAACGTTAACAAAACAAAGGAGATGATTGTGGACTTCAGGAAACAGCAGAGGGAGCACCCCCTATCCACATCGACAGGACAGTAGTGGAGAGGGTAGTAAGTTTTAAGTTCCTCAGGAGGCTGAAGAAATTTGTCTTGTCACCAAAAGCACTCACAAACTTTTACAGATGCACAATCGAGATCATCCTGTCGGGCTGTATCACCGCCTGGTATGGCAACTGCTCCGCCCACAACCGTAAGGCTCTCCAGAGGGTAGTGAGGTCTGCACAACGCATCACCGGGGGCAAACTACCTGCCCTCCAGGACACCTACACCACCCGATGTCACAGGAAGGCCATAAAGATCATCAAGGACAACAACCACCCGAGCCACTGGCTGTTCATCAAAGGTGCATCAAAGCAGAGACCGAGAGACTGAAAAACAGCTTCTATCTCAGGCCATTAGACTGTTAAACAGCCACCACTAACATAGAGTGGCTGCTGCCAACACACTGATTCAACTCCAGCCACTTCAATAATGGAAATTGATGGAAATTGATGTAAAAACATATCACTAGCCACTTTAAACAATGATACTTAATATTATGTTTACATACCCTACATTACTCATCTCATATGTATATGTATATACTGTACTCATCTCATATACTGTATCATCTACTGCATCTTTATATAATACATGTATCACTAGCCTCTTTAAACTATGCCAGTTTGTTTACATACCCTACATTACTCATCTCATATGTATGTACTGTACTCTATACCATCTACTGCATCTTGCCTATGCCGTTCTGTACCATCACTCATTCATATATCTTTATGTACATGTTCTTTATCCCTTTACACTTGTGTGTATAAGTGTGTATAAGTGTGTATATAGTTGTAGAATTGTTAGGTTAGATTACTCGTTGGTTATTACTGCATTATCGGAACTAGAAGCACAAGCATTTCGCTACACTCACATTAAAACCTGCTAACCATGTGTATGTGACAAATACATTTGATTTGATTTGATTTGTATATTGAAATTAGTTCATATATTTTGCTGCAGAAGGAGAGAGACTGTACTGAAAAGATCATATTACCTCCCTGATGTTGTCCTTCATGTTCCAAGTGTTTTGGCCTGTTTGGCCAACGAGATTTGATTGCCACAATGGCAGATAGACTGGACGTACTGACTAGCTCCTGTATGCAAATCCCATGTTCATTTGATAGTCCTTACTATAAATTGAACAGCACAATACTTACCTCTGGAGTGTGGATTAAAGAATTACCAGTCTTTGGTGGGCGTCCGGACAATGTGATATTTAACAGCAGTGAGATGGTCAACAGATATCAAGGGAAGATAACTGGAAACATGTCCCAGAATAACTGCACCACAGTCTTCTTCAATTTAACCACCAGTTACTCTGATAAATCGTCATTCAAAGCAACAGACCCTCAACAAGTCTGTTTATTTACTGTAGTTGTCAATGGTAAGAAGCGACAGACTATTTAACTTTGATACATTTTTCTAAAATGATATGACTAGAATAAGACCAAGTAGGTGCCTGTCAGTGTAAAATATATTTATCTACAGTCCCATCATTACTGTCTCAGGTGAGGTGAAGGAAGGGACCCCTGTCAGATTGAACTGCTCTGCTTTCACTCCCTGTCCTGAACACCCCCCTGAGCTAACATGGACTCTCCCAACACAGTTCACACCTGAGAACCAAATGCAGGAGAATCCAGACCAGACCAAATCAGTTGTATCTATGGTGACCTTCGCTCCATCATACCTTCATCATGAAAATAACATCAGTTCTACTGCAGTCCACCCAATAGGGTCAAGCAAAAAGAGAGCTGAACAAAACATGATAATTAACAGGTTCCTGTAGAATAGATAATTCTATCATGTTTTCACTGATGATTGTAATAGAGTGGTTTTGATAAGACTATTCAATATACCATATCCAGATACATTCTAAATGAACCCCTCTCCCTCACCCTCAGTCTCTCCTATGGACACCTCAGCCTCCATCAGTTTGGATGGTTTATCAATACACCCAGTCACTACAAACCCACTCAGAGATTTCACCCACAAGCGGTTGGTGGCACCTTAATTTGGGAGAACGTACTCGTGGTAATGGCTGGAGCAGAACAGCAGTATTGCAGTTCCTGAAACCAGTGCGTGCGCCTGGCACCAACAACTGCACCTCATTCAAAGGCACTTACATTTTTTGTCTTGCCCAAACACCCTCTAAATGGTGCCCATACACAACACACTTCTCAATTGTCTCAAGGCTTAAAAATACTTCTTTAACCTGTCTCCTCCCCTTCATCTACACTGAAGTGGATTTAACAAGTGACTTCAATAAGGGATCATAGCTTTAACTTGGATTCACCTGGTCAATCTATGTCATGGAAAGAGCAGTAAGACTGGTTCTGTTTTATCACCTAATACCTACTCATATATCCATTGATATTGAGTGGTAGCCTGATCTGCATGCAGGCACATCGTTTCATTATATTTTCATACATTTTATCCACATATAGGCAAAGCAGCTTGCACAAAATTGAAATGACCCTGTTAGTAATTGTTTGTCCGTACCACCATATTTCAGTATCAGAGTATTATAATGTCCAATAGTCAATACTTTATCTTCTCTCTCTGAATCATCTGGTCCCTCCACCTCTCAATTCTTGATCCTGTCTTCCAGAGCCTTCAGCTCTCCCTCCATCTGTTGGGGGAGGTCGGCTCCCACCTGCTGGGTAAAGTATGCCCTCGGCTCCTGGGTCTCCTTCTCCCAGAAGGCCTTGGGAAGGTCAAAGAGTGATTTGTCCAAATGTAGTGTTCTCGCAAGATTAGGAGAATTAGGCTGCAGGTTAGGATAATTAATGTAGCAGGTATGATAATTAGATCAAGGAATGGAAAGTGTTAGGATTAGCTCAAATGCTAAAAGAGTTTGATGTCAACTTTACAAAAGCTTTATCCCAAATAGACTTGACCGTTGTAGAGTGAGCCCATGTCCAACTTGCCTCCCAGTACCTGTTGGTCGGGGTCTCGGTTCATTATTTTCACGCCACTTCAATAAGAAGTGATTTTGGTAGCAGGTTAGCAGCAGGGCTGGATTACCGAACGGCCCCAGATAGTATATGATATCAAAATGTGTTGAATAGTGGGAAATTAGCTCGAAAACAACACCATTTTTTGTCAGCTTCATGACAACATGTCGAATAGCATTCTAAAACTGTAAATATGCAGCTCCACACCATGGCAAAATGGGTTGAAATGCAGTAAGTAAGAGGGGGGGTGTGGGGTCGTCCGACCCTGGTTAGGAGAGCAATTTCACTAACCGTAACCCATAGCCGTAATTATCCTAACCTGCTGCATAAATTCTTCTAGCCTGATACGAAAAAGTCAAATCTGTATAGAAGTGGAGTGAAAATGTGTCATCCAGCCCACCAGGGTTTTCTTGGCAAATAGACTTTAAAGAGGAAGTTAAGCAAGAAAAAGAGGAAGTTGGTGTATTACAAGTTGAGTGGTGTGTGTGAGAATCAGTCAAATACAATTACACTTACTCTGTTTCATACCAAGTCTGTTTTTCATGTTGAAAAAATGATGTGACAACCCTATGATTTTGCATGGGTCCCAAGATCCTCAAAAGGTTCTACAGCTGCACCATCGAGAGCATCTTGACCGGTTGCATCACCGACTGGTATGGCAACTGCTCGGCATCTGACCGTAAGGCGCTACAGAGGGTAGTACGTATGGCCCAGTACATCACTGGGGCCAAGCTTCCTACCATCAAGGACCTATATACTAGGCGGTGTCAGAGGAAAGTCCATAAAATTGTCAGAGACTCCAGTCACCCAAGTCATAGACAGTTCTCTCTGCTTCCGCACAGCAAGCGGTACCGCAGCGCCAAGTATCGGACCAAAAGGCTCGTTAACAGCTTCTACCCCCAAGCCATAAGACTGCTGAACATTGAATCAAATGGCCAACGGACTATTTACATTTACCCCCCACCTTCATTTGTTTTGTACACTGCTGCTTCTCACTGTTTATTATCTATGTACGGTCACTTCACCCCTACCTCCATGTACAAATTACCTCGACTAACCTGTACCCCCGCATGGACTCTGTACCGGTACTCCCACATTGACTCTGTACCGGTACTCCCACATTGACTCTGTACCGGTACTCCCACATTGACTCTGTACCGGTACTCCATGAATATAGCCTTGTTATTGCACATTTTTTGCGTTTCTTTTAATAATGTTTTACCTTAGTTAATTTAGTAAACATTTTCTTAACTCTTTCTTGAGTTGCACTGTTGGTTAAGGGCTTGTAAGTAATCATTTCACGGTAAGGTCTACACTTGTTCTATTCAACGATTATGATTTAACTTGTTTAAAAAAAACATCACACACGAGTTCCCATTGAAGCCTGGGAGACCACCTGTTGGGGGAGGTCGGCTCCCACCTGCTGGGTAAAGTACGCCCTCAGTTCCTGGGTCTCCTTCTCCCAGAAGGCCTTCGGGAAGGTTCAGGGTTTGGTCTAGAAGGGATACAGCTTTTGTCAAAATTGAGTTTTCTAGCAAGTTTGTGAATTTTTGCAGCAAGTTAGGAAAATTAACATAGCAGGTTATGAAAATTTAAATTAAAATACGAAAAAGGGTTAGGATTAGCTAAAATGCTGTAATAATTATACTTTTCACATTTTGACAAAAGCTTAATCCCATCTTGACTTGACCACCGAAGAGGGCACCCATGTCCTCCTTGCCGTCCAGGACCTGCTGGTGGCTGGCTCCCTCCTGTGTCTCCCGCGACATTCTTTTCACGGCACTTCAATAAGAAGCGACTTTGGAAGCAGGTCAGCAGCAGGGATTACTGAACTGCCCCAGATAGCATATGATAGCAAAATGTGTAGAACTGATTGTAGCGTTAAAACTGCAACCTTTTATATCAGCCTCATGAAAAAATGTGAACACAAGCATGAGGTGCTATAAAACAGCAACAATATAAATAATAATTTTCTCTGCACCATGGCAGAACGTGTTGAAATGAAGGAAAGTAAGCTCAGGGTCCCAAATGCCCTCATCCAACCCTGGTTAGGAGAGCATTTTCCCTAAACCTGACTATTTAACCTGACCTTAACCTCAGGCTTTTAACATGCTACGATAATTCTCCTAACCTGCTACATAAATTCTCATAAACTGCTATGAAAAAGTCAATTCCGTATCAAAGTGGAGTGAAAAGAGTGTCTCTGTGGCATCCAGCCCACCAGGCTCCTCTTTGCAAATATACTTTTTTTTTTTCAAGAGGAAGTTGGTGTTGGAGAAGTTGAGAGGTGTGTGAGAATCACTCAGATACAATTACAGTCACTCTGTTTCATACCAAGTCTGTTTTTCATGTTGAAACATAATGTGACAACCATATGTTTTGTATCAAACTCGAATTTAACAAATTTAACTCTTGAATAAATTAATAGTGGATTTTGGTTCATGATTTAACTATATGTTTAAATCCCACACACATTCCCATTCAGGCCTGGGAGATAGAGGAGAGGAGATGGTTATAATGATGAAAGTTTAATTTGTTCTATTTAACAATGTGTCGGGGGCGGACATAGTGATTTGGGGGCCAGTTTCAAAATACTGCTGACCTGTCCTACCCCGAGAAAGGGACAATAAATACTGAAGAATTGTTTGATAATCATTTCTCATACAGTTATTAGGAAGTACGTCACAGTTGAGATGTGAGATATGCCACATGAATTTCATCACTTTAGTTAGTCAGACCTCACTATGTGTGTGACAGTTTCTGCTGTAGACAGTTTACGTTACCGTCTAAGGCAAGTATCGACTTCTTCACTATATCTTCTGTTAATTTTAATGTTCAAAATAAATTAAAGGAAATTAATTCTGAGTAATGAGATTCAATATGTTCTGATGTACTGCTGTTCGTTCATGTATTAGCTTTACAACTGAAGGACATCGTGTATTTGATATGGGGATGGTTTAATGTGTTGTGTGAGTTAAGTTACTCCACCAGTAAGTGTATGTTTGTACTGTTTCAGGTGATCAGTAGTGTGTGAGTTCTCACATGGCTTGTCCTGAGAACATGTTTTTTCTCATTGGCCTCTTTATGTCAGGTGAGTCTTCCACACAACAACAACTAGTTATGAATCAGACATAAAGGAATAACCACAAGACATATTTTATGGGATGTGCTATATTCCAGCTTTTTAATTGTGTAGAAAATTGTACAGTTAATCCCTGATTAGTGTATTTTAATAGTCTGGATTCAAACAGCTGTGAAAAAGTTATTACAGATTTTTGATACAGAATGTTACCAGAAAGGGGGTAAATACTGTTTAGTTTCACTGTATGTTCATGTGAAACCGAGGTCAGTATGCGGCTAACAGAATAGCTTCCACCACTGTCCCTGTCACCATACCGGGCTAAAACCAGATTAGCATCAACATACATTATTCTTTCATTTAATTTCACTTATATTTAATTGTTTCCAATTTCATTAAATGTTATAAAATTGTAATCTTTTGGTTCATCCATAATGCATAATAAGCATCATCAACAGGGGGAACATATTGGTTGTACCATGAGAAACTGTAGAAAGAATATAATCATTTATAAGACTTCTTAATAAAAATAATTGTTCATAAGAAGGGCCTGAGATCAAAGTCAATATTCTGACCACTATTGGTCAATGTTTTAAATAGGAAATCCAGTAGGCCTCCCTCTGTTGTAGTAGGATCTCCATGTTACCTCCTCTCCTTGGTAGAGCAACATGCTCAATACCTGTGTATTTGAGGGAGGAGATGGGATGGTTAGCTTCAACAAAGTGAGCTGCTACGAGATACTCAGTGTTCTTACAGCTATGTATTGTTTTAATTGTTTTTTGTTTGTAATGCGTTGGCTTACCCATATTTGTCTTGCAAGAGATGATCCCCCTAACAGGGATGTTTCCACCTCTATGTGGGTGTCTGAAGAAGGATGTTTTTGTAGTGCTATTGCACTGTGAGCATGAGCCACGTTTGTAGATCCCATTTGGAATGGGTGTCAAGAGTGTCTGAGTGGGTTCAGGGGGCAGGTCAGATCTCACTAAACTATCCTCAATATTGCGACCACGCTTATAGACCACCAGTGAGGGTTCCTTGAAGAGGTGTACCATTTTTTCATCTGATTGTAGAATATCTCAGTGCTTTTTCGGGATTGCTTTCATTTTCTCTGAACATTTGGTGTACTTAGTGCAAAAGACAGTTGTGTTGTTTTTATTCTTTGGTTTAGTATTTAGCAAGTGCTCTCTTGGTTTTTGAGATATTTTCATCACTGCAGAATCAATACTTTTTTCCATGTAGCCTCTGATTTTGAATTGATTTGTCATTTTCTTTGTTGTCAAAATCTGAATGTTGGCCACAGATTAGTTTAACCCTGAATTTCTGGCTATATGGTAGACCATTCCTGAGGGGAAGGGGATGCATACTATCCGCACATAGGAGGGTTTTGCGGTCTGTTGGCTTTGTATACAAGTCTGTATGTAATGCATCATTCTCTTTGATGATCCATAAGTCCAGGTAGTTTATTTTTCTCTCAACAGTGAACAGTGAATTTGAGTAATTCAGAGCTCTTGTTTAGCAGAGTTTGGAATTCATTTAGTTCCTGCTGACTTCCTTCCCAGAGCACAAAGACATCATCTATGTATCTCTTCCATAGGAGGAATATAGAAAGTAGGGAGTGTGTCTTTGTTTTGTAGATGAGTGCTTCCTCAAATTGTTCCACATACAGGTTCACATAGTTATGGGCAAAGGGGGAGAGGCCATGGCTACATCCCGAAATGAAAGGAAAAAGTCTGACTCAAAGATGAAGTAGTTATTGGATAATACCAGTTCAGTGAGATGCAAGATGCGATCATTGGCTGGAACAAGGGTAGGGTCTCTCTGTTGAAGGAAGTGTTGCAGGTCACATAATATAATTTAAAAGTCTGTATTAAGGTGTCTGTAATATAATATACTTGTCAAAAACAAATGTAGACATTAATAAATGCATTTCTATATCTTCCAACATTTGTTTTACACTGGAGGAGGAGTAACAAGATGGCTGTGCAGTTGCCTCCAAACAGAGGCCCCTGTCAGTCATCTAGGGTTAATACATATCATTGGACTGAACTGAAAATATATCAGAACCT
Organism: Oncorhynchus clarkii lewisi; assembly: GCF_045791955.1. Lineage (NCBI taxonomy): Eukaryota > Metazoa > Chordata > Actinopteri > Salmoniformes > Salmonidae > Oncorhynchus > Oncorhynchus clarkii. The sequence goes on from NC_092157.1 coordinate 8,768,389, forward strand.
CCCTGATGTTGTCCATTATGTTGCAGGTGTTTTGGCCTGTTTTGGTCGACGAGATTTGAATGCCACAATGCCAGATGGACTGGATGTACTGACTGGCTCCTGTGTGCAAATCCCATGTTCATTTGATATTCCTGACCAACATAAGGATACATTTAACAGCGCAATACTAACCTCTGGAGTGTGGATTAAAGAAAACCCAAACTTTCGTGAGTGTCCGGACAGAGTGATATTTAACAGTAGTAATATGGTCAACAGATATCAAGGGGAGATAACTGGAAACATGTCCCAGAAGAACTGCACCACAGTCTTCTTCAATGTAACCACCAGTTACTCTGATAAATACTACCTCAGGATTGAGAATGGACCATTCCTTGCAACAGACACTGAAAAGTCTGTTCATATAGTTGTCAGTGGTAAGAGACAATTGAACTGTTTACCAACAATTTTTTCCAGTTTAGATTCCTTGCATCATAAGAGTAGAACAAGTGGACAGTTTAACTGTTAGTGTAAAATATATTTATCTACAATGTATTACAGATTTTCCTTCCAGTCCCATCATTACTGTCTCAGGTGAGGTGAAGGACGGGAACCCTGTCAGCTTGAACTGCTCTGCTGTCGCTCCCTGTCCAGAACACCCCCCCGAGGTGACATGGACTCTCCCAACACAGTTCACACCTGAGAACCAACTGCAGGAGAATTCAGACCGAACCAATTCAGTTCTCTCCACGGTGACCTTCACTCCATCATACCTTCATCATGAGAAGAACATCACTTGTACTGCAGTCTACCCAGTAGGGACAAGCAACAAGAGAGCTGAACATAACATGATGCTTAACGTTTCATGTAAGATTTAGTCACCGGTTCCTGTAGAATAGATCATTCTATCATGTTTTCACTGATGATTGTAATAGTGGTTTTGATGAGACTTTTCAATATACCATATCCAGATACATTCTAAATGAACCCCTCTCCCTCAGTCTCTCCTAAGGAAACCTTGGCCTCCATCAGTCCAGCTCATCCAGTATTAGTGGGCAGCTGTGTTAATCTGACCTGCAGCAGTATAGCCAACCCTCCTGTGACAAACTTCACCTGGTTCCAGATCAGTGAGGGTAAACGAACACAGGTAGCATCTGGACAGAGTTACACCCTCAATGTGACACCTGGTAATGGAGAACTGTACTACTGTGAAGCAAGAAATAGTCACGGCTGTGGGAAGTCGAATGAAGTGCAGCTGGCTATAAAAGGTAAAATGGGAACGTAGGGCACAATCGTAGGTTAGATATAAAATATATATTCAAAAGTATGTGGACACCCCTTCAAATGTGTGAATTCAGTTATTAAAGCCTCACATGTTGCTGACAGGTGTTTAAAATCGAGCACACAGCTATGCAATCTCCGTAGACAAACATTGGCAGTAGGATGGCAACATTCACTACCGAGTTCCAAACTGCCTTTGGAAGCAATGGCAGCACCAGAACTGTTTGATGAGGGCTTCATGAAATGGGTTTCCATGGCAGAACAGCCGCACACAAGCCTAAGATCACTATGTGCAGTACCAAGAATCAGCTGCAGTGGAGTAAAGCTCACTGCCATTGGACTCTGGAGAAGTGGAAATCCGTTCTCTGGCGTGTTGAATGTACGATTCACCATCTGGCAGTCCGGCGGACGAATCTGGGTTTTGACGGATACGAGGTGAACACTACCTGCACCAAAGCATAGTGCCAACTGTAAAGTTTGGTGGATGAGGAATAATGGTCTGTGGCTGTTTTTCATGGTTTGGGCTAGGCCCCTTAGTTCCAGTGAAGGGAATTCTTAAGGCTACAGCATACAATGACATTCTATATTCCATATTAATGGCCATGATTTTGGAATGAGATGTTTGACGAGCAGGTGTCCACATACTTTTGGTTATGTAGTGTACTTGAGAGATCTTTTTGTGAGAATTTACCATAATATGTGCTGTATTTTTAGGGCAAAAAGAGCCAATGGTGTTTGGGGTTGCAGCAGGAACTCTGGGGGCCATTTTGCTTATCAGCCTGATCAGTCTTTTTGTATGGTAAGAACTATTCCTGGCATCAACGCAAAGCAATTTTATTTCTGCTGTGTTTGTGCTTTAGCATATGAAAACCCTCTCAGTGCATTCAGAATACCTTTCTAAATGTCTTCCAGGAGGAGAAACTCGAGGCTCCACGATGGACTTGAAAGGACAGACAGTCCACAGGGACAGGTGGGAATAAGGCTCAACTTACAAACCCACCTACAAAGTGTATCTAAGGAAGTACTGAATTAATGCTGAAACTATTTAAAGCCATTATATTAACATAGTTTCAGAGCAAGTTTAGGGGGAGATGACCACATCGAAAGCAATGCCACATCCTGTAATGACATGGAATGATAACCGAATGGCTGTTGGACTTTGACAGTGTTTACTGTCTTTACACCTGTCAGTTGAATTGACATTTTCATTGACATCCCCTCAGTGTGTGTTGTGTAACCTGCTGACCTTAGAGTTTTACACATTACTGAGCTTAGAGCTTTACACCTGTTCCTCTCTCTGTGTTCTCTCCACAGAACTCCCCGGTTGGGACAGTGTGTACTAACCAGGCCACAGCCGGAGAGGATCCAGAGGAACCTGCAGAAGACCAGCCTGAAGAGATCCACTACGGTGACATAGACTTCTCCAAACTACAGACCAAAGAGACCCCAGCTGCAGCCCAGGACAGGATGCAGGGACAGGAGAGTGAGTACGCTGAAGTCAACGTGACTGGGAGAGGGGCCCAGGAACCACCTCTTAACAACCTAGATGGGCTTTATGCACAAGTGAATAAAACAGTTGGATGCTAAGTATTTTGCAATTGGGTATCAAGTGTTTTTATGTAGAGTATTGTCATTGTGTATTAGTTTCTATTGGTACTTTTGTTACATTTATAATTGTGTGCTCTTTAATTATCTGCATATTTGTAGAATTTTCTGGGGTGAAAAGTGTTTAACTGTTACTATAGTGTTGATATGATGATGCAGGCTACTCTTTATTTTAGACCATTTATTTTGAGTGTTGAGTTCACAGAGCATCTGTTTAATGGGTTCCAGTATAGAGGAACTGCTGAGTTCAACTAGCTCACTGAAGGCAGTTTAAGACCATATAAAGTCAATGATGACTGAGGAGAGAAGACACAGTTAGTTGGAGAGACAGTGGTCTGATACAAGACAGGAAGTTGGTGAAGTAAGTCTACATGATGTCAGAATGGTGTTAAAATCTACTAGTCACTGTTTATCTTCCTCTTTTGTGCAGTTCCCAGAATAATAATATCTATTTTCAGTTTATATCTATTTAGAAGTAATTATTTCAGTTTTTATGTTGAGTGTTAAATCGAAGAAACAATTGAGACTGAATTTCAGGTTGTTTATTAATTGCCCTGCAATAAAAACCTTTACATTCAATGTCCATGAAATATTTTGGTCTTATTGGTCCAACATTTAACATCTCATTAAAATGGATTCTATTGAGATGTTCACTGTTCTACACACAATGTGGAATTATGTTTTTAGACATAAAAATGAAAAGCTGAAAGTCAATATGTATTCAACACCTTTTCCATGTCAAGCCTAAATGAGTTCAGGAGTAAAGATTTCCTTAACTAGTCACATGAGTTGCATGGATTCACTCTGTGTGCAATGCTTGTGTTTAACATGATTTTTAAATGACTACCTCATCTCTGTACCCCACACATACAATTATCTGTTAGATCCCTCAGTCAAGCAGAAACTTTCAAACAGATATAAACAGCTTTCCCATTGCCTCACAAAGAAAGGCACCTGTTTCTAGATGGGTAAAAAGAAAAGATATCTGACCTTGAAAACCCCTTTGAGCGTAGTGAGTTTATTAATTACACTTTGGATGGTTTATCAATACACCCAGTCACTACAAACCCACTCAGGGATTTCACCCACAAGAGGTTGGTGGCACATTAATTGGGGAGAATGTACTTGTGGTAATGGCTGGAGCAGAACAGGTGGAATGGTACCAAATACATCCAACACGTTTTCCATGTGTTTGATTCCATTCCATTTGCTCCGTTCCAGACATTATTATGAGTTGTCTTCCCCTCAGCAGCCTCCACTGATTTCACCATAAGGTCAATGGTGACTTTAAAACAGTTACATAGTTTAACGGCTGTGATTGGAGAAAACTGAGGATGGATCAACAACATGTTACTTTCTCCGTAATACAAACCTAAATGAGAGACTGAAATGATGGAAACGTACCGAATAAAAAATATTCCAAAACATGCATTCTGTTTGCAATAAGGCACTAAAGTAAATCTGCAAAACATTTGGCAAAGAAATTCACTATGTCCAACATATCGTTGAGTACCACACTTCATCTTTTCAAGCATGGTGATGGCTGCAATATGTTATGGGTATGCTTGTCATCAAGTGTTTTAGGATAAAAATAAATGGAATAGAGCTAAGCAAAGGCAAAACTAGAGAAAAACCTGGTTCAGTCTGATTTTTAAAAGACACTGGGACGCAAATTCACCTTTCAGCAGGACAACAACCTAAAACAAACAGCCAAATATACACCAGAGTTGCTTACTATGACAATATTGTATGTTCCTAATTGTCCAAGTTACAGTTTTGATGGGCTTGAAAATCTATGACAAGACTTGAAAATGGCTGTCAAGCAATGATCAACAACCAATTTGAAAGAGCTTGATGAATTTTTTAAAAGAATAATGTGGAAATATTGTTCATTTCAGATGTGCAAAGCTCTTATAGACTTAACAAGAGACTCACAGCTCTTTTTGATTTATTTTTATTTCACCTTTAGTTAACCAGGTAGGCCAGTTAAGAGCAGGTCTCATTTACAACTGCCACCTGGCCAAAATAAAGCAAAGCAGTGTGACACAAACAACACAGAGTTACACATGGAATAAACATACAGTCAATAATACAATAGAAAAAGTCTATATACAGTGTGTGCAAATGAGGTAGGATAAGAGAGGTAATGCAATAAATAGGCAATAGTGGCGAAATAATTACAATATAGCAATTAAACACTGGGGTGATAGATGTGCAGAAGATGAGTGTGCAAGTAGAGATACTGGGGTGCAAAGGAGCAGAATAAATAACAGTGTGGGGATGAGGTAATTGGATGGGCTATTTACAGATGGGCTATGTACAGGTGCAGTGATCTGTGAGCTGCTCTGACAGCTGGTGCTTAAAGTTGGTGAGGGAGATATGACTCTCCAGCTTCAGTGATTTCTGCAGTTCGTTTCAGTCATTGGCAGCAGAGAACAGGAAGGAGAGGCAGCCAAAGTAAGAATTGGCATTGGTGGTGACCAGTGAAATATACCTGCTGGAGCGCGTGCTATGGGTGGGTGCTGCTATGGTGACCAGTGAGCTGAGATAAGGCGGGGCTTTACTTTGCAGAGACTTGTAGATGACCTGGAGCCAGTGGGTTTGGCGACGAGTATAAAGCGAGGGCCAGCCAACGAGAGCATACAGGTCTCAGTGGTGGGTGGTATATGGGGCTTTGGTGACATTCAGATGACACTATGATAGACTGCATCCAATTTGTTGAGTTGAGTGTTGGAAGCTATTGTGTAAAGGACGTCGACGAAGTCGAGGATCAGTAGGATAGTCAGTTTTACGAGGGTATTTTTGGCAGCATGAGTGAAGGATTCTTTGTTGCGAAGTAGTAAGCCGATTCTAGATTACATTTTGGGTTGGAGATGTTTAATGTGAGTCTGGAAGGAGAGTATACTGTCTAATCAGACACCTAGGTATTTGTAGTTGTCAACATATTCTAGGTCAGAACCGTCCAGAGTAGTGATGCTGGTTAGAGTTGCCCTGCCCTATACAAAACACTCACAAAATTTGAGTTTGCTATTCACAAGAAGCATTGCCTAATGTGAACTGTACCTCAAACAAAAGAGATCTCAGAAGACCTAAGATTAAGAATTGTTGACTTATATAAATCTGGAAAGGGTTACAAAAGTATCTCTAAAAGCCCTGATGTTCATTAGTCCACGGTAAGACGAATTGTCTATAAATGGAGAAAGTTCAGTAATGTTGCTACTCTCCCTAGGACTGGCCTTCCTGCAAACGTGACTGCAAGACCACAGCGCAGAATGCTCAATGAGGTTAAGAAGAATCCTAGAGTGTCAGCTAACGATTTACAGCAATCTCTGGAACATGCAAACATCTCTGTTAACAAGTCTACGATATGTAAAACACTGAACAAAAATGGTGTTCATGGGAGGACACCACAGCGCTACTGGCAAAATATTTTGTGGAAGGATTAAAATAAAGTTGAGTTGTTTGGAAGGAATACACAATACTGTGTGGAGAAAAAAAGGCACAACACACCAACATCAAAACCTCATCCCAACTGTAAAGTAGGGTGGAGGGAGCATCATGGTTGGGGTCTGCTTTGCTTCCACAGGGCCTGGACAGCTTGCTATCATCATCGGAAAAATTATTTCCCAAGTTTATCAGGACTTTTTGCAGCAGAATGTAAGGCTATCTGTCCTCCAATTGAAGGTCAACAGAAGTTGAGTGATGCAACAGGACAACAAACCAAAACACAGAAGTAAATCAACAACAGAATGACTTCAACAGAAGAAAATACGCCTTCTGGAGTGACCCAGTCAGAGTCCTGACCTCAACCCGATTGAGATGCAGTGGCATGACCTCAAGAGAGCAGTTCACACCAGACATCACAATAATATTGCTGAACTGAAACAGTTCAGTAGTACAGAAAACTGAGGTTGAGGTTATTGCTTCCAAAGGAGGGTAAACCAGTTGTAAAATCCAAAGGTTCACTAACTTTTCCCACCCTGCACTGTGAATGTTTACTCGTGTGTTCAATAAAGACGTGAAAACGTATAATTGTTTGTGTGTTGTTAGTTTAAGCAGACTGTGTTTGTCTATTGTTGTGGCTTAGATGAAGATCAGATTAAATTGTATGACCAATTTAAGCAGGTAATTCCAAAGGGTTCACATACTTTTTCTTGCCACTGTAAACTCAGGGTACCAAACGCTGTCTTCCAACCCGAGATAGGAGAGCATTTTCTTAACCATATCCCTTTTATCAAACCTATTTTTATTTATTTTTTAACCTTTATATAATCAAATTGGAGTGAAAAGAGTGTCTCTGTGGCATCCAGCCCACCAGGCTCCTCTTTGCAAATAGACTTCAAAGAGGAAGTTGGTGTCGGAGAAGTTGAGTGGTGTGTGAGAATCACTCAGATACAATTACAGTTACTCTGTTTCATACCAAGTCTGTTTTTCATGTTGAAATATAATGTGACAACCATATGTTTTGCATCGAACTCAAATGTAACTTTTCCTTTTTTGTCTTGAGTCAAATGGTTCATGATTGAACTGTATTTTTAAATCCCACACACATTCCTATTCAAGCCTGGCAAGAATCGACGTCTTCACAGTATCTTCTGTTATTTTGAACATTCAAAATAAATTAAAGGAGATTAATTCTGAGTAATGAGATTCAATATGTTCTAATGTACTGCTGTTTGTTCATGTATTAGCTTTACAACTGAAGGACATCGTGTATTTGATATGGGGATGGTTTAATGTGTTGTGTGAGTTAAGTTACTCCACCAGTAAGTGTATGTTTGTACTGTTTCAGGTGATCAGTGGTGTGTGAATTCTCACATGGCTTGTCCTGAGAACATGTTTTTTCTCATTGTCCTCTTTATGTCAGGTGAGTCTTCCACACAGCAACAGCAACAACTAGTTATGAATCAGACAGAGGAATAAGCACAAGTGATGATATTTCATAGTGTGAGCTATATTCCCGTCTGTCTCAATGTATAGAAAAGTGTACAAATAATTCCTGATAAGTAGAGTTTAATAGTCTGGATTCAAACATTGTGCTCCAGATATGTGCATGATCCAGTTTAGGGCATGGAGTGGTGACATCAGGACTCCACCTTCCGGCGCCGACAGAGATGGCCGCTTCGCTTCGCGTTCCTAGGAAACTATGCAGTATTATACATGTTATTTATTACATTGGTACCCCAGGTAATCTTAGGTTTCATTACATTCAGTCGGAAGGAACTACTGAATATAAGAGCAACGTCAACTCACCATCATTATGACCAGGAATATGACTTTCCCGAAGCGGATCCTGTGTTCTGCCTTCCACCCAGGACAATGGATCGGATCCCAGCTGGCGACCCAAAACAACGAGGTCGTAAAAGAGGCAAACAAAGCGGTCTTCTGGTCAGGCTCCGGAGACGGGCACATCGCGCACCTCTCCCTAGCATACTCCCAGTCTCTTGACAACAAGGTTGATGAAACCTGAGCAAGGGTAGCAAGGATAGCATTCCAGAGAGACATCAGAGACTGTAATGTTCTTTGCTTCACGGAAACATGGCTCACTCGAGACACGCTATCGGAGTCGGTGCAGCCAGCATGTTTCTTCACCTATCGCGCCGACAGAAACAAGCTTCTTTCTGGTAAGAAGAAGGGCGGGGGTGTATGCCTTATGATTAACGAGACGTGGTGTGATCATAACAACATACAGGAACTCAAGTCCTTCTGTTCACCTGACTTAGAATTCCTCACAATCAAATGTTGACTGCATTATCTACCAAGGGAATTCTCCAGGGCAACCAGGGCTGGTATAACCCTGGATCATTGTTATTCTAACTTCCGTGACGCATACAAGGCCCTCCCCCGCCCTCCTTTCGGAAAAGCTGACCACGACTCCATTTTGTTTCTCCCAGCCTACAGACAGAAACTAAAACAAAAAGCTCAGGCCTGATCAACGCTGGTCTGACCAATCTGATTCCACGCTTCAAGACTGCTTCGATCATGTGGATTGGGATATGTTCCGCATTGCGTCCAACAAGAACATTGACGAATACGCTGATTCGGTGAGCTAGTTCATTAGAAAGTGCATTGATGATGTCGTACCCATAGCAACGATTAAAACATTCCCAAACCAGAAACCGTGGATTGATGACAGCATTCGCGTGAAACTGAAAGCGCAAACCACTGCTTTTAACCAGGGCAAGGTGACCGGAAACATGACCGAATACAAACAGTGTAGCTATTCCCTCCTCAAAGCAATCAAACAAGCTAAGCTTCAGTATAGAGACAAAGTAGAGTCGCAATTCAACGGCTCAGACACGAGGTATGTGGCAGGGTCTACAGTCAATCACGGATTACAAAAAGAAAACCAGCCCCGTAGCGGACCAGGATGTCTTGCTCCCAGACAGAATAAATAACTTTTTTGCCCGCTTTGAGGACAATACAGTGCCACTGACACTGCCCGCAACCAAAACCTGCAGGCTCTCCTTCACTGCAGCTGATGTGAGAAAAACATTTAAACGGGTTAACCCCGCAAGGCTGCAGGCCCAGACGGCATCCCCAGCCGCGTCCTCAGAGCATGCGCAGAGCAGCTGGCTGGTGTGTTTACGGACATATTCAATCAATCCTTATCCCAGTCTGCTGTTCCCACATGCTTCAAGAGGGCCACCATTGTTCCTGTTCCCAAGAAAGCTAAGGTAACTGAGCTAAACGACTACCGCCCGGTAGCACTCACCTCCGTCATCATGAAGTGCTTTGAGAGACTTGTCAAGGACCATTTCACCTCCACCCTACCTGACACCCTAGACCCACTCCAACTTGCTTATTGCCCAAATAGGTCCATAGACGACGCAATCGCAACCACAATGCACACTGCCCTAACCCATCTGGACTAGAGGAATACCTAGGTAAGAATGCTGTTCATCGACTACAGCTCAGCATTTAACACCATAGTACCCTCCAAACTCATCATCAAGCTCGAGACCCTGGGTCTCGACAACGCCCTGTGCAACTGGGTACTGGACTTCCTGACGGGCCGCCCCCCAGGTGGCGGGGGTAGGTAACAACATCTCCACCCCGCTGATCCTCAACACTGGGGCCCCACAAGGGTGCATTCTGAGCCCTCTCCTGTACTCCCTGTTCACCCACGACTGCGTGGCCATGCACGCCCCCAACTCAATCATCAAGTTTGCGGACGACACTACAGTGGTAGGCTTGATTACCAACAACGACGAGACGGCTTACATGGAGGAGGTGAGGGCCCTCGGAGTGTGGTGTCAGGAAAATAACCTCACACTCAACGTTAACAAAACAAAGGAGATGATTGTGGACTTCAGGAAACAGCAGAGGGAGCACCCCCCTATCCACATCGACGGAACAGTAGTGGAGAGGGTTGTAAGTTTTAAGTTCCTCGGCGTACACATCACGGACAAACGGAATTCGTCCACTCACACAGACAGCATCGTGAAGAAGGCGCAGCAGCGCCTCTACAACCTCAGGAGGCTGAAGAAATTTGGCTTGTCACCAAAAGGACTCACAAACTTCTACAGATGCACAATCGAGAGCATCTGTCGGGCTGTATCACCGCCTGGTATGGCAACTGCTCCGCCCACAACCGTAAGGCTCTCCAGAGGGTAGTGAGGTCTGCACAACGCATCACCGGGGGCAAACTACCTGCCCTCCAGGACACCTACACCACCCGATGTCACAGGAAGGCCATAAAGATCATCAAGGACAACAACCACCCGAGCCACTGGCTGTTCACCCCTCTATCATCCAGAAGGCGAGGTCAGTACAGGTGCATCAAAGCAGGGACCGAGAGACTGAAAAACAGCTTCTATCTCAAGGCCATTAGACTGTTAAACAGCCACCACTAACATTGAGTGGCTGCTGCCAACACACTGATTCAACTCCAGCCACTTTAAACAATGCTACTTAATATAATGTTTACATACCCTACATTACTCATCTCATATGTATATGTATATACTGTACTCTATATCATCTACTGCATCTTTATATAATACGTGTATCACTAGCCACTTTAAACTATGCCACTTTGTTTACATACCCTACATTACTCATCTCATATGTATGTACTGTACTCGATACCATCTACTGCATCTTGCCTATGCCGTTCTGTACCATCACTCATTCATATATCTTTATGTACATGTTCTTTATCCCTTTACACTTGTGTGTATAAGGTAGTAGTTGTGGAATTGTTAGGTTAGAATACTCGTTGTTTATTACTGCATTATCGGAACTAGAAGCACAAGCATTTTGCTACACTCGCATTAAAACCTGCTAACCATGTGTATGTGACAAATACATTTGATTTGATTTGATTTGTATATTGAAATTAGTTCATATATTTTGCTGCAGAAGGAGAGAGACTGTACTGAAAAGATCATATTACCTCCCTGATGTTGTCCTTCATGTTCCAAGTGTTTTGGCCTGTTTGGCCAACGAGATTTGATTGCCACAATAGAAGATAGACTGGACGTACTGACTAGCTCCTGTATGCAAATCCCATGTTCATTTGATAGTCCTTACTATAAATTTAACAGCACAATACTTACCTCTGGAGTGTGGATTAAAGAATTAAGAATTACCAGTGGGCGTCCGGACAGTGTGATATTTAACAGTAGTGAGACGGTGACTAGATCTTCAAGGGAAGATAACTGATAACTATTTTTCTAACATTTTATGACTAGAATAAGACCAAGTAGGCGGTGTGCCTGTCAGTGTAAAATATATTTATCTACATTGTATTACAGATTTGCCAGATTTGCCAGGTGAGGTGAAGGAAGGGACCCCTGTCAGCTTGAACTGCTCTGCTGTCGCTCCCTGTCCTGAACACTCCCCTGAGCTGACATGGACTCTCCCAACACAGTTCACACCTGAGAACCAACTGCATAAGAATCCAGACCAAACCAAATCAGTTCTCTCCACGGTGACCTTCACTCCGTCATATCTTCATCATGAGAAGAACATCACTTGTACCTCAGTCTACCCAGTAGGGGCAAGCAACAAGAGAGCTGAACATAACATGATGCTTAATGTTTCATGTAAGATTTAGTAACCGGTTTCTGAAGAATAGATCATTCTATCATGTTTTGACTGATAATTGTAATAGAGTCGATTTGATGAGACTATTCAATATACCATATCCAGATACATTCTAAATGAACCCCTATCCCTCAGTCTCTCCTAAGGACACCTCAGCCTCGATCCGTTTGGATGGTTTATCAATACACCCAGTCACTACAAACCCACTCAGGGATTTCACCCACAAGAGGTTGGTGGCACATTAATTGGGGAGAACGTACTCGTGGTAATGGCTGGAGCAGAACAGGTGGAATGGTACCAAATTCATCCAACATGTTTTCCATGTGTTTGATTCCATTCCATTTGCTCCGTTCCAGACATTATTATGAGTTGTCTTCCTCTCAGCAGCCTCCACTGATTTCACCATAAGGTCAATGGTGACTTTAAAACAGTTACATAGTTTAACGGGTGTGATTGGAGAAAACTGAGGATGGATCAGCAACATTGTGGAATAAGTCAAGGGGTCCTTTCTGAAGACACTGAGGATACCAAACATTAGGAAAACCTTCCTAATTTTGAGTTGAAACCCCTTTTTCTCTTCAGAACAGCCTCAGTTCATCGGGGCATGGACTCTACAAGGTGTCGAAGCGTTCCACAGGGATGCTGGCCCATGTTGACTCCAATGCTTCCTACAGTTATGTCAAGTTGGATGGATTTCCTTTGGGTGGTGGACCATTCTTGATACACACCGGAAACTGTTTAGAGTGAAAAAAACAGCAGTGTTGCAGTTATTGAAACCAGTGTGTCTGCCACCTACTACCACACCTCGTTCAAAGGCACATACATTTTTGTCTTGCCCAAACACTCTCTAAATGACACACATACACAATCCATGTCTCAATTGTTTCGAGGCTTAAAAATCCTTCTTTAAACTGTCTCCCCCCCTTCATCTACAATGATTGAAGTGGATTTAACAAGTGACAACAATAAGGGATCATAGAATACACCTGCATTCACCTGGTCAGTCTATGTCATGGAAAAAGCAGTAAGATTGGTTCTGTTTTATCACCTAATACCTACTCATATATCCATTGATAGTGAGTGGAAGCCTGATCTGCATGCAGGCACATCGTTTCATTGTATTTTCATACATTTTATCCACAAAGAGGCAAAGCAGTTTCCACATAACTGAAAAGAGCTTGTCGTCCCTTTTTTGTCAGTCCCCCCATATCCCCATTCCCACCATATAGCAGCATCAGCGTAGTATAATGTCCAATAGTCAATACTTTCTCTCTTCTCTCTCTGAACCATCTGGTCCCTTCACCTCTCAATTCCTGACCTTGTCCTCCAGAGCTTTCAACTCTCCCTCCACCTGTTGGGGGAGGTCGGCTCCCACCTGCTGGGTAAAGTACACCCTCAGCTCCTGGGTATCCTTCTCCCAGAAGACCTTGGGAAGGACCTTGGGAAGGAACCTTGGGAACCTTGATTTGTCCAAATTTAGTTTTTTCGCAAGTTTAGGAGAATTAGGCTGCAGGTTAGGATAATTAACGTAGCAGGTTATGATAATTAGATCAAGGAACGGAAAAGTGTTAGGATTAGCTCAAAAGCTAAAAGAATTTGACGTCAATTTGACAAAGCTTTATCCCATCTAGACTTGACCGTCATAGAGGGAGTGTAAGGGGTGTGTAACTGGTGGCAGGGAAGTCAGACGCAGGAGAGCAGAACTAGGTAACAGCCGGAGCTGTTTAATTTCAAAACCAACGGCATCAAGAAATAATCAACATGGGTACAAAACCCGATGCGCACCAGTCAACATGTGCACAAGCACTTACAACAAACAATACCACACAAAGACATGGGGGGAACAGAGGGTTAAATACACAACACGTAATGAGGGAATGAAAACCAGGTGTGTGGGAAAACAGGACAAAACAAATGGAAAATGAATAACGGATCGGCGATGCCTAGAAGACCGGTGACGTCGATCGCCGAACACTGCCCGAACAAGGAGAGGAACCGACTTCGGAAGAAGTCGTGACAGGAAGCCCATGTCCAACTTGCCTCCCAGTACCTGTAGATCGCGGTCTCCCTTCTATGGCACTCGGGACATTCTTTTCACGCCACTTCAATAAGAAGTAATTTTGGTAGCAGGTTAGGAGCAGGGCTGGTAGCATTTGATAGCAAAATCAAAAGGAAAATTAGCTTGAAATCAACAACATTTTCTGTCAGCTTCATGACAACATGTCGAATAGCATTATAAAACTGTAAATATGTTTCTCCGCACCACCATGGCAAAATGGGTTGAAATTCCCTCCGCACCATCGAGAGCATTTCAACCCAGCTGCACCATCGAGGGCATCTTGACCGGTTGCATCACCGACTGCTATGGCAACTGCTCGGCATCTGACCGTAAGGCGCTACAGAGGGTAGTACGTACGGCCCAGTACATCACTGGGGCCAAGCTTCCTGCAATCCAGGACCTATATACTAGGCGGTGTCAGAGTAAAGCCCAAAAAAGGGTCAGAGACTCCAGTCACCCAAGTCATAGACTGTTCTCTCTGCTTCCGCACAGCAAGCGGTACCGCAGCGCCAAGTATCGGACCAGAATGCTTGTAAACAGCTTCTATCCCCAAGCCATAAGACTGCTGAACGATTAATCAAATGGCCAACGGACTATTTACATTTACCCCCCACCTTCATTTGTTTTGTACACTGCTGCTTCTCGCTGTTTATTATCTATGCATTGTCACGAATCCCGTTTCCCGAGTGTTTTTTGCCTGTGTTCTGTCCTGGAGTGTTTTTTCCGGCGTCCTGGAACGCACCCTGTCTGGTTGCCGGGCAATGTAGCCAGTTGGGAGTTCTGATTACCCGCACCTGTATCCCATCAGCTATCTGCACACCTGGTCCTGATCATCATCTCTCCTCTTCATAAGCCCAGACCTGACATCCATTCCCTGCCGGATCGTTAGCCATGAACAGTATGTTGTGCCATACCATCAGCCTCAAGTTGGATAGAATTTGTTTTGTTGTTTTTTTTACGTATTGCTTGCCTTAAACTTACCTCCGTTTGTTCTGTCTTCAGTTACTCACCTGGATCATTTACCCCATTCCCGCCTGGTCATCGGAGGATTCCGCTTCCCCATTGGATCCACCTATTTACTCCCATCAACTCACCACCGCTGCCCGCTACGCCACCTGGATATATCTACCCATTCACTTGTAAATACATACTCACCTTCTTCCTACCCTCCTTGTCCTGGTCTGCTTCTGGGTTCGATTTTGAAGAATCGTGACATGCATGGTCACTTCACCCCTACCTCCATGTACAAATTACCTCGACTAAACTGTACCACTACATTGACTCTGTACCTGTACTCCCACATTGACTCTGTACCGGTACTCCCACATTGACTCTGTACCGGTACTCCCGCATGGACTCTGTACCGGTACTCCCGCATGGACTCTGTACCGGTACTCCCACATTGACTCTGTACCGGTACTCCCACATTGACTCTGTACCGATACTCCCACATTGACTCTGTACCGGTACTCCCACATTGACTCTGTACCGGTACTCCCACATTGACTCTGTACCTGTACTCCCACATTGACTCTGTACCGGTACTCCCACATTGACTCTGTACCGGTACTCCCACATTGACTCTGTACCGGTACTCCCACATTGACTCTGTACCGGTACTCCCACATTGACTCTGTACCGGTACTCCCACATTGACTCTGTACCGGTACTCCCACATTGACTCTGTACCGGTACTCCCACATTGACTCTGTACCGGTACCCCCACATTGACTCTGTACCGGTACCCCCACATTGACTCTGTACCGGTACTCCCACATTGACTCTGTACCGGTACTCCCACATTGACTCTGTACCGGTACTCCCACATTGACTCTGTACCGGTACTCCCACATTGACTCTGTACCGGTACTCCCACATTGACTCTGTACCGGTACTCCCACATTGACTCTGTACCGGTACTCCCACATTGACTCTGTACCGGTACTCCCACATTGACTCTGTACCGGTACTCCCACATTGACTCTGTACCGGTACTCCCACATTGACTCTGTACCGGTACTCCCACATTGACTCTGTACCGGTACTCCATGAATATAGCCGCGTTATTGCACATTTCTTGAGTTTCTTTTAATAATATTTTACCTTAGTTAATTTAGGTAACATTTTCTTAACTCTTTCTTGAGTTGCACTGTTGGTTAAGGGCTTGTAAGTAATCATTTCACGGTAAGGTCTACACTTGTTCTATTCAACGATTATGATTTAACTTGTTTAAAAAAACATCACACACACGTTCCCATTGAAGCCTGGGAGACCACCTGTTGGGGGAGGTCGGCTCCCACCTGCTGGGTAAAGTACGCCCTCAGTTCCTGGGTCTCCTTCTCCCAGAAGGCCTTCGGGAAGGTTCAGGGTTTGGTCTAGAAGGGATACAGCTTTTGTCAAAATTGAGTTTTCTAGCAAGTTTGTGAATTTTTGCAGCAAGTTAGGAAAATTAACATAGCAGGTTATGAAAATTTAAATTAAAATACGAAAAAGGGTTAGGATTAGCTAAAATGCTGTAATAATTATACTTTTCACATTTTGACAAAAGCTTAATCCCATCTTGACTTGACCACCGAAGAGGGCACCCATGTCCTCCTTGCCGTCCAGGACCTGCAGGTGGCTGGCTCCCTCCTGTGTCACCCGCGACATTCTTTTCACGGCACTTCAATAAGAAGCGATTTTGGAAGCAGGTCAGCAGCAGGGATTACTGAACTGCCCCAGATAGCATATGATAGAAAAATGTGTAGAACTGATTGTAGCGTTAAAACTGCAACCTTTTATATCAGCCTCATGGAAAAATGTGAACACAAGAATAAGTTGCTATAAAACAGCAAACATATAAAAAATAATTTTCACTGCACCATGGCAGAACGTGTTGAAATGAAGGAAAGTAAGCTCAGGGTCCCAAATGCCCTCATCCAACCCTGGTTAGGAGAGCATTTTCCCTAAACCTGACTATTTAACCTGACCTTAACCTCAGGCTCTTAACATGCTAAGATAATTATCCTAACCTGCTACATAAGTTCTCATAAACTGCTACAAAATAGTCAATTCCGTATCAAAGTGGAGTGAAAAGATTGTCTCTGTGGCATCCAGCCCACCAGGCTTCTCTTTGCAAATAGACTTCAAAGAGGAAGTTGGTGTCGGAGAAGTTGAGTGGTGTGTGAGAATCATTCAGATACAATTACAGTTACTCTGTTTTTCATGTTGAAACATAATGTGACAACCATATGTTTTGTTTCAAACTCGATTTTAACAAATTTAACTCTTGAATAAATGAATAGTGGATTTTGGTTCATGATTGAACTATATGTTTAAATCCCACACACATTCCCATTCAGGCCTGGGAGATAGAGGAGAGGGAGATGGTTATAATGCTGATAGTTTCATTTGTTCTATTTAACAATGTGTCGGGGGTGGACATAGTGATTTGGGGGCCCGTTTCAAAATACTGCTGACCTGTCCTACCCCGAGAAAGGGACAATAAATACTGAAGAATTGTTTAAAAATCATTTCTCATACACATATTAGGAAGTATTTCACTGATGAGATGTGAGATATGCCACATGAATTTCATCACTTTAGTTTGTCAGACCTCACTATGTGTGTGACAGTTTCTGCTGTAGACAGTTTACGTTACCGTCTAAGGCAAGTATCAACTTCTTCACTATATTTTCTGTTCATTTTAATGTTCAAAATAAATGAAAGGAGATTAATTCTGAGTAATGAGATTCAATATGTTCTAATGTACTGCTGTTTGTTCATGTATTAGCTTTACAACTGAAGGACATCGTGTATTTGATATGGGGATGGTTTAATGTGTTGTGTGAGTTAAGTTACTCCACCAGTAAGTGTATGTTTGTACTGTTTCAGGTGATCAGTAGTGTGTGAGTTCTCACATGGCTTGTCCTGAGAACATGTTTTTTCTCATTGGCCTCTTTGTCAGGTGAGTCTTCCACACAACAACAACTAGTTATGAATCAGACATAAAGGAATAACCACAAGTCATTATATTTTATGGGATGTGCTATATTCCAGCTTTTTAATTGTGTAGAAAATTGTACAGTTAATCCCTGATTAGTGTATTTTAATAGTCTGGATTCAAACAGCTGTGAAAAAGTTATTACAGATTTTTGATACAGAATGTTACCAGAAAGGGGGTAAATTCTGTTTAGTTTCACTGTATGTACATGTGAAACCGAGGTCAGTATGCGGCTAACAGAATAGCTTCCATCACTGTCCCTGTCACCATACCGGGCTAAAACCAGATTAGCATCAACATACATTATTCTTTCATTTAATTTCACATATATTTAATTGTTTCCAATTTCATTACATGTTATAAAATTGTAATCTTTTGGTTCATCCATAATGCATAATAAGCATCATCAACAGGGGGAACATATTGGTTGTACGCTGATAAGATGTAGAAAGAATAGATCCATTTATAAGACTTCTTAATAAAAATAATTGTTCATAAGAAGGGCCTGAGATCAAAGTCAATATTCTGACCACTAGAGATCAATGTTTTAAATAGGAAATCCAGTAGGCCTCCCTCTGTAGTAGTAGGATCTCCATGTTACCTCCTCTCCTTGGTAGAGCAACATGCTCAATACCTGTATATCTGAGGGAGGAGATGGGATGGTTAGCTTCAACAAAGTGAGCTGCTACTAGATAATCAGTGTTCTTACAGCTATGCATTGTTTTAAATGTTTTTTGTTTGTAATGAGTTGGCATCCCCACATGAACATGTGATGAGATAGATTTCTAAATTTGTCTTGCAAGAGATGATACCCCTAACAGGGATTTTTCCACCTGTATGTGTGTGTCTGAAGAAGGATGTTTTTGTAGTGCTATTGCACTGTGAGCATGAGCCACATTTGTAGTTCCCATTTGGAATGTGTGTCAAGAGTGTCTGAGTGGGTTCAGGGGGCAGGTCAGATCTCACTAAACTATCCACAATATTGAGACCACGCTTATAGACCACCAGTGAGGGTTCCTTGAAGATGTGTACAATTTTCTTGTCTGATTGCAAAATATGCCAGTGCTTTTCAGGATTGCTTTCATTTTCTCTGAACACTTGGTTTACTTATTGCAAAAGACTATTGCATTGTTTTTCTTCTTTGGTTTACTTTTTAGCAATTCCTCTCATGTTTTTGAGATTTTCAGCATCGCAGCATCAAGAATTTTTTCCATGTAGCCTCTGATTTTGAAATGATTTGTCATTTTCTTGGCTTTGCTGTCAAAATCTGACTGTTGGCAACAGATTAATTTAACCCTGCTTAACTGGCTATATGGTAGACCATTCCTGAGGGGAAGGGGATGCATAATATCCCCACGTAGCAGGGTATTGAGGTCTGTTGGCTTTGTGTACAAGTTTGTATGTAATGCATCATTCTCTTTGATGATCCATGATGATCCAAGTCCAGGTAGTTTATTTTTCTCTCAACAGTCTGCATGGTGAATTTGAGATATTCAGAGCTCTCGTTTAGCAGAGTTTGGAATTCATTTAGTTCTGTCGTAGAAAATCGGTTCAAATATGACACTTGCAAGAACTTGTGAAATCAACATAGGCTTTTAATACAACGTAAAGCAAGCCGGAGTGGTCCGCGGAACACACCCCGCTTCCCAGAGCTCCGGCTCCTGTATTTATACACATATAGCATATGGGTCCAACCCATATGCAGATAAACATACTTCCCCTAATTCTTCTGCCTACCATTCTCTTTTTAGTTCAGGCTTCCTGCTTGTTCACGCCCAATAACGCCCATATCTGCTTTTCGTCAGATTATAATGGTGGCAAGACCCTTGCTTTGTCCTAAAAATAATATACATTCCTCTATTTTATAGGCTTGCTTTGTCCCTGCACTTAGCTTAATGCGTTCTTTTGTATGTGTGTTATCTAGGATCAGCAGACTATGTGTCTCCTCTGTTTTTAGCGTGTCCAGCTATACTAAAAATACTATACATTCCTCTATTCTATAGGCTTGCTTTGGCCCTGCACTTAGCTTAATGCGTTCTTATGTATGTGTGTTATCTAGGATCAGCAGACTATGTGTCTCCTCTATCTTGTGTGTCCAGTTGTCCTAGGCGCCTATGTGTCGCCTTCTCTTCGTGTGGTCTGTTTTTAATGTCCAGCTGTCCTATACTCTCATGGCCTTACTCTGGCCTCCTGTCCTATACAATAGACAATGCATTTTACCAGAATGGCAAATGCACTCTAAGTGTATTTTTCTCTTGTGGTACAGTATTATGTTCCTCCCTATATGTATATCTTTCTCCCACAGTTCCTGCTGACTTCCTTCCCAGAGCACAAAGACATCATCCATGTATTTCTTCCATAGGAAGATTTTAGAAAGTAGGGTGTGTGTCTATGTTTTGTAAATGAGTGCTTCCTCAAATTGTAGCACATACAGGTTCGCACATTTTGGGGCAAAGGGGGAGGCTATGGCTACACCCCGAAAACTCAAAGATGAATTAGTTATCGGATAATACCAGTTCAGTGAGATACAAGGTGCACTCATTGGATAGAACAAGGGTAGGGTCTCTCTGCTGAAGGAAGTGTTGCAGGTCACAAAATATAATTTAAAAGTCTGCATTAAGGTGTCTGTAATAGAATATACTTGTCAAAAACAAATGTAGACATTAATAAATGCATTTCTATATCTTCCTACATCTGTTTTACACTGGAGGAGGAGTAACAAGATGGCTGTGCAGTTGCCTCCAAACAGAGGCCCCTGTTAGTCATCTAGGGTTAATACATATCATTGGACTGAACTGAAAATATATCAGAACCTCCCTGATGTTGTATTTTATATTGCAGGTGTTCTGGCCTGTTTTGGTCAACGAAATTTGATCACCACAATGCCAGATAGACTGCATGGACTGACTGGCTCCTGTGTGCAAATCCAATGTTCATTTGATGTTCCAGACCAACAAAAGAATACATTTAAAGCCACATTACCTGCCTCTGGAGTGTGGATAAAAAAATCCCCCAATGTTAATCAGAACCAGGGAAAAGTGATTTTTCACAGTAATGAGAAAGTCAACATTTTTCAAGGGAAGATAACTGGAAACATGTCCGAGAAGAACTGCACCACAGTCTTCTTCAATGTAACCACCAGTTACTCTGATAAATACTACTTCAGGATTGAGAGTCAACCATACCTTGCAACAGATCCTGAAAAGTCTGTTAATATAGTTGTCAGTGGTAAGAGACAATTTAACTGTTTACCAACTATTTTTTCCAGTTTAGATTCCTTTCATCAAAGATAAGAGTTGAACACGTGGACAGTTTAACTGTTAGTGTAAAATATATTTATCTACAATGTATTACAGATTTGCCTTCCAGTCCCATCATTACTGTCTCAGGTGAGGTGAAGGAAGGGACCCCTGTCAGTTTGAACTGCTCTGCTGTCGCTCCCTGTCCCGAACACCCCCCTGAGCTGACATGGACTCTCCCAACACATTTCACACCTGAGAACCAATTGCAGGAGAATCCAGACCAAACCAATTCAGTTCTCTCCACGGTGACCTTCACTCCGTCATATCTTCATCATGAGAAGAACATCACTTGTACTGCAGTCTACCCAGTAGGGACAAGCAACAAGAGAGCTGAACATAACATGATGCTTAACGTTTCATGTAAGATTTAGTCACCGGTTCCTGAAGAATAGATCATTCTATCATGTTTTCACTGATGATTGTAATAGAGTGGATTTGATGAGACTATTCAATATACCATATCCAGATACATTGTAAATGAACCCCTCTCCCTCAGTCTCTCCTAAGGACACCTTGGCCTCCATCAGTCCAGCTGATTCAGTATCAGTGGGCAGCTGTGTTAATCTGACCTGCAGCAGTACAGCCAACCCTCCTGTGACAAACTTCACCTGGTTCCAGATCAGTGAGGGTAAACGAACACAGGTAGCATCTGGACAGAGTTACACCCTCAATGTGACATCTGGTAATGGAGAACTGTACTACTGTGAAGCAATAAATAGTCACGGCTGTGGGAAGTCGAATGAAGTGCAGCTGGCTATAAAAGGTAAAATGGGCACGTAGTGCACAATCGTAGGTTAGATATACAATATATATTCAAAAGTATGTCGACACCCCTTCAAATGCGTGGATTCAGCTATTAAATCCTCAGATGTTTTGTTGACATGTATTTAAAATCGAGCACACAGCTATGCAATCTCTGTAGACAAACATTGGCAGTAGGATGGCAACATTCACTACAGAGTTCCAAACTGCCTTTGGAAGCAATGGCAGCACAAGAACTGTTTGTTGAGGGCTTCATGAAATGGGTTTCCATGGCAGAACAGCCGCACACAAGCCTAAGATCACTATGTGCAGTGCCAAGAATCAGCTGCAGTGGTGTAAAGCTCACTGCCATTGGACTCTGGAGAAGTGGAAATCCGTTCTCTGGCGTGTTGAATATACGATTCACCATCTGGCAGTCCGGCGTACGAATCTGGGTTTTGACGGATTCCAGGAGAACACTACCTGCCCCAATGCATAGTGCCAACTGTAAAGTTTGGTGGATGAGGAATAATGGTCTGGGGCTGTTTTTCATGGTTTGGGCTGGGCCCCTTAGTTCCAGTGAAGGGAATTCTTAACGCTACAGCATACAATGACATTCTATATTCCATATTAATGCCCATGATTTTGGAATGAGATGTTCGACGAGCAGGTGTCCACATACTTTTGGTCATGTAGTGTACTTGAGAGATCTTTTTGTGAGAATTGACCATAATATGTGCTGTATTTTTAGGGCAAAAAGAGCCAATGGTGTTTGGGGTTGCAGCAGGAACTCTGGGGGCCATTTTGCTTATCAGCCTGATCAGTCTTTTTGTATGGTAAGAACTATTCCTGGCATCAACGCAAAACAATTTTATTTCTGCTGTTTTTGTGCTTTTGCATATGGAAACCCTCTCAGTGCATTCAGAATACCTTTCTAAATGTCTTCCAGGAGGAGAAACTCGAGGCTCCACGATGGACTTGAAAGGACAGACAGTCCACAGGGACAGGTGGGAATAAGGCTCAACTTTAAAACCACCAACAAAGTGTATCTAAGGAAGTACTGAATTAATGCTGAAACTATTTAAAGCCATGAGGTTAACATAATTTCAGAGCAAGTTTAGGGGGAGATGACCACATCGAAAGCAATGCCACATCCTGTAATGACATGGAATGATAACAGAATGGCTGTTGGACTTTGACAGTGTTTACTGTCTTTACACCTGTCAGTTGAATTGACATTTTCATTGACATCCCCTCAGTATGTGTTGTGTAACCTGCTGACCTTAGAGTTTTACACATTACTGAGCTTAGAGCTTTACACCTGTTCCTCTCTCTGTGTTCTCTCCACAGAACTCCCCGGTTGGGACAGTGTGTACTAACCAGGCCACAGCCGGAGAGGAACCAGAGGAACTTGCAGAAGACCAGCCTGAAGAGATCCACTACGGTGACATAGACTTCTCCAAACTACAGACCAAAGAGACCCCAGCTGCAGCCCAGGACAGGGTCCAGGGACAGGAGAGTGAGTACGCTGAAGTCAATGTGACCGGGAGAGGGGCTCAGGAACCACCTCTTAACAACCTAGATGGGCTTTATGCACAAGTCAATAAAATAAGTGCTTGTTAATTATTTTTCCAATGGGTATTAAGTGTTTTTATGTACAGTATTGTCATTGTGTATCTGTTTCTATTGGTACTTTTGTTACACTTATAATGGTGTGCTCTTTAATTATCTGCATATTTGTAGAATTTTCTGGGATGAAAAGTGTTTAACTGTTACTATAGTGTTGATATGATGATGCAGGCTACTCTTTATTTTAGACCATTTATTTTGAGTGTTGAGTTCACAGAGCATCTGTTTAATGGGTTACAGTATAGAGGAACTGCTGAGTTCAACTAGCTCACTGAAGGTAGATTAAGACCATATAAAGGAAATGATGACTGAGGACAGAAGACACAGTTAGTTAGAAAGACAGTGGTCTGATACAAGACAGGAAGTTGGTGAAGTAAGTCTACATGATGGCAGAATGGTGTTAACGTCTACTAGTCACTGTTTATCTTCGTCTTTTGTGCAGTTACCAGAATAACAATCATATCTATTTTCAGTTCATATCTATTTAGAAGTTATTCTGTCAGTGTTTATGTTGAGTGTTAAATCAAAGAAACAATTGAGGGTGAATTTAAGGTTGTTTATTAATTGCACTGTAATAAAATCCATTACATTCAATTTCCATGAAATATTTTGGTGTCATTGGTCCAACATTTTACATATCTCATTTAAATAGATTACATTTAGTTGTTGTGACACTGGCCTACACAGAATACCCCAAAATGTGGAGTTCTGTTTTTCTACATTAAAAGATATGAAAAGCTGAAATTTCTCGCAAAGAAGGGCACCTGTTGGTAGATGGGTAAAAATAAAAAAATCTATCAAGACACCCAGTCATTATCAAGGTACAGTCGGCTTTCATAACTCTGGAGAGGAAAAAAACCACTCAGGGATTTCACCATAATGCCAATGGTGAAAAACAGTTACATAGTTTAATGGCTGTGATAGGATAAAATTGAGGATGGATCAACAACACTGTACTTACTCCACAATACTAACATAAATGAAAGAGTGAAAGAAGGAAACACGTACAGAATAA
Organism: Oncorhynchus clarkii lewisi; assembly: GCF_045791955.1. Lineage (NCBI taxonomy): Eukaryota > Metazoa > Chordata > Actinopteri > Salmoniformes > Salmonidae > Oncorhynchus > Oncorhynchus clarkii. The sequence goes on from NC_092157.1 coordinate 8,793,030, forward strand.
AAATATTCCAAAGCATGCATTTGGTTTGCAATAAGGTACTAAAGTGAAATTGCAACAAAAAAATGGCTAAGAAATTCACAAGTGTTATTTTTGGGGCAAATCCAACACAACATATCACTGAGTACCACTCTTTATACTTTCAAGCGTGGCTGCACCATGTTATGGGTATGCTTGTCATCAAATGTTTTAGGATAAATATAAATGTACTAGAGCCAAGCACAGGCAAATGCAAGAGGAAAAAGTGGTTCAGTCTACCTTTCAAAAGGCACTGGGAGACAAATTCACCTTTCAGCAGGACAAAAACCTTAAACACAATGCCAAACTGACAGCATAGATGATTACTATGACAACGTTGAATGTTCCTAAGATGCCTAGATACAGTTTTAATCGTCTTGGAAATCTATGGTAAGACTTGAAAATGACTGTCTAGCAATGATCAACAACCAACTTGTTAGATCTTGATGAGTTTTTAAAAAGAATAAGGTGAAAATATTGTACAATCCAGGTGTGCAAAGCTCATAGAGAGTTTCCCTGAAAGACTCACAGCTGTAACATACATTGACACAGGGGTGTGAATACTTATGTAAATGAGATATTTCTCTATTTTATTTTCAATAAATCTGCAAACATTTCTAAAAACATATTTTCACTTTACTATTATGGGTTATTTTGTGTAAATGGATGATTTTTATTTTGTCTTTAACACAACAAAATGTGGAATAAGTCAAGATGTATGAATACTTTCTGAAGGCACTGAGTACACCAAACATTAGGAACAGCTTCCTATTATTACGTTTCACCATCGTAATGCCTTCAGAACAGCCTTAATTCATCAGGGCATTGACTTTACAAGGTGTCTAAAGCATTCCTCAGGGAATCTGACCCATGTTGACTCCAATGCTTTCCACAGTGTCAAGTTGGCTGGATGTCTTTTGGGTGGAGGACCATTCTTGATGCACACCGGAAACTGTTAAAAGTGAAAAACCCAGCAGTGTTGAAGTTCTTGAAATCGGTGCCCCTGACACCTACTACCAAACCCCATTCAAAGACACTTAAATCTTTCGTCTTGCCTATTCACCCTCTGAATGTCACACATACGCAATCCATGTCTCTATTGTCTCAAGGCTTAAACATCCATGTTTAACCTGTCTCCTCCCCTTCATCTACAAAGATTGAAGTGGATATAACAAGTGAGCTCTGAGAGGCTTTCCCAAAAAGACTCAAAGCTATAATCACTGCCAAAGGTGATTCTAACATGTATTGATTCGGGGGTTTGACTACTTATATGAATCAGATATTTTTGTATTTAATTTTCCATAAATCTGTGAAAATCTCTAAAAACATATTTTCACTTTGTTATAATGGAGTATGAATACCTTCTGATGGCAATGTATACTTGTATACAAGATGTTGTTAAGATACCGCTAGACATTGGTTCTGCTCTATTGGGGCCGCAGGTAGCCTAGTGGTTAGAGCGTTGGGCCAGTAATCGTAAAGGTTGCTAGATCAAATTCCCAAGTTGTCAAGGTAAAAATGTATAGTTCCTCCTCCGAACAAGGCAGGTAACCCACTGTTCCTAGGCCGTCATTATAAATAAGAATTTGTTCATAACTGACTTGCCGAGTTAAATAAAAAAAATATGGCCTAATACCAACTCACATATCCATTGATACTGAGTGTCAGCCTAAACTGCATCATTTCATTGTAATTTCATACATTTTATCCACATATAGGCAAAGCAGTTTCCACATAACTGCAATGAGCTTGTTAGTCCCTTTTTTGTCAGTCCCCCCATATCCCCATTCCCACCATATAGCAGCATCAGCGTAGTATAATGTCCAATAGTCAATACTTTCTCTCTTCTCTCTCTGAACCATCTGGTCCCTCCACCTCTCAATTCCTGACCTTGTCATCCAGAGCCTTCAGCTCTCCCCCCACCTGCTGGGTAAATCAAATCAAATCAAATCAAATTGATTTATATAGCCCTTCGTACATCAGCTGATATCTCAAAGTGCTGTACAGAAACCCAGCCTAAAACCCCAAACAGCAAGCAATGCAGGTGTAGAAGCACGTACGCCCTCAGCTCCTGGGTCTCCTTCTCCCAGAAGGCCTTGGGCAGGTCGAAGCTGGATTTGTCTCGGAGGGATACAGCTTTTGTGAAAATGTAGTTTTCTAGCAAGTTTAGCAGAATTTATGCAGCAGGTTAGGATAATTAACGTATCAGGTTATGATGATTAGGTGAAAGTACGGAAAAGGGTTAGGATTAGCTAAAATGCTAAAAGAACTTCAAGAACTTCAACTTGACAAAAGCTTTATCTCATCTAGACTTGACCGTCGAACAGAGGGCCCATGTCTACTCTGCCGCCCATGCCCTGCAGGCTCTCTCCTGTTGCACATGGGGCACACTCTTTTCACAACACTTCAATAAGAAATTATTTTGGTAGCAGATTAGGAGCAGGGACAGATTACCGAACGGCCCCAGATAGCATATGATAGCACATGTAGAATTACAGGAAATTAACTTTAAAACTGAAACCTTTCCTATCGACCTCATGGCAAAAGGTGTTGAATATCAGGGAATTAGCTTTAAAACTGCAAATTTTGTCTCAGCCTCATTGCAAAATGTGTAGAATAGCATCATCAAATTGCAAATGTTCCTCTCTGCACCATGGCAAAATGTGTTTAATATCAGAAAAGTAAGCTCAGGGTCCCAAATGAGGTCATCTGATTGTAGCGTTAAAACGGCAACCTTTTATATCAGCCTCATGGCAAAATGTGAACACAAGCATGAGGTGCTATAAAACAGCAACAATATAAATAATAATTTTCTCTGCACCATGGCAGAACGTGTTAAAATGAAGGAAAGTAAGCTCAGGGTCCCAAATGCCCTCATCCAACCCTGGTTAGGAGAGCATTTTCACTAAACCTGACTATTTTACCTGGCCTTAACCTCAGGCTACTAGCATGCTGTGTTAATCCTAACCTGCTACATAAATTCTAATAAACTGCTACAAAAAAGTAAATTCCGTTTCAAAGTGGAGTGAAAAGAGTGTCTCTGTGGCATCCAGCCCACCAGGCTCCTCTTTGCAAATAGACTTCAAAGAGGAAGTTGGTGTCGGAGAAGTTGAGTGGTGTGTGAGAATCACTCAGATACAATTACAGTCACTCTGTTTCACACCAAGTCTGTTTTTCATGTTGAAACATAATGTGACAACCATACGTTTTGTATCAAACTCTAATTTAACTTTTCTTTTTTATATTTTAATAAATTAATCGTGGATTTGGGTTCATAATTTTACTATATTTTTTTAAATCCCACAGATATTCCCATTCAAGCCTGGGAGATATGGGAGATATGGTAGATACAGGAGATACAGGAGATACGGGAGATACGGGAGATACAGGAGATACAGGAGATACAGGAGATACGGGAGATACGGGAGATACGGGAGATACGGGAGATACAGGAGATACAGGAGATACGGGAGATACGGGAGAGGGAGATACAGGAGATACGGGAGAGGGAGATACGGGAGATACGGGAGAGGGAGATACGGGAGATACAGGAGATACGGGAGATACGGGAGAGGGAGATACAGGAGATACGGGAGATACGGGACATACGGGAGATACGGGAGAGGGAGATACAGGAGATACGGGAGATACGGGAGAGGGAGATACAGGAGATACGGGAGATACCGGAGAGGGAGATACAGGAGATACGGGAGATACGGGAGAGGGAGATACAGGAGATACGGGAGAGGGAGATACAGGAGATATGGGAGATACGGGAGAGGGATATGGTTTTGCTGCCAAAAGTTTATTTTAGCAATTTATTGGGGGCAGACTTAGTGATTCAGGGGCCCGTTTCAAAATGCTGCTGACCTGTCCTACCCCGAGAAAGGGACATTAAATACAGTAGTATTCCTTTAAAATGGTTTCTCATACACATATTAGGAAGTATTTCACTGATGAGATGTGAGATATGCCACATGAATTTCATCACTTTGGTTTGTCAGACCTCACTATGTGTGTGACAGTTTCTGCTGTAGACAGTTTACGTTACCGTCTAAGGCAAGTATCGACTTCTTCACTATATTTTCTGTTCATTTTAATGTTCAAAATAAATGAAAGGAGATTAATTCTGAGTAATGAGATTCAATATGTTCTAATGTACTGCTGTTTGTTCATGTATTAGCTTTACAACTGAAGGACATTGTGTATTTGATATGGGGATGGTTTAATGTGTTGTGTGAGTTAAGTTACTCCACCAGTAAGTGTATGTTTGTACTGTTTCAGGTGATCAGTGGTGTGTGAGTTCTCACATGGCTTGTTCTGAGAACATGTTTTTTCTCATTGGCCTCTTTATGTCAGGTGAGTCTTCCACACAACAACAACTAGTTATGAATCAGACATAAAGGAATAACCATAAGACATTATATTTTATGGGATGTGCTATATTCCAGCTTTTTAATTGTGTAGAAAAGTGTACAGTTAATTCCTGATTAGTGTTTTTAATAGTCTGGATTTAAACTGCCGTGAAAAAGTTTTTGCATATTTTCAGATATTCAATCAAAAGATGATGTTAGATAAATGGAACCTGAGTGAACAAGAAACCTGAGTGAACAAGAAAAGTGTAAAATTAATTCCTGATTAGTGCAGTTTAATAGTCTGGATTTAAACTGCTGTGAAAAAGTTTTTGCATATTTTCAGATATTCAATCAAAAGATGATATTAGATAAATGGAAACTGAGTGAACAAATAACACAACATTTACATACTTATTTAATGTATTTCTTAAACAAAGTTATGCTCCCCTACACTAAATAACTGGCTGTGCCTCCTTCAGCTGAAATTACATTCCCTGTAATTGTTGATCAGTCTCTCACATTGTTGTGGAGGAATTTTGGCAAACTGTCCCATGCAGATCTGCTTTAACTCAGTGACATTCATGGGTTTTCAAGCATGAACTGCTCGTTTCAAGTCCTGCCACAATATCTCAAATGGGATTAGGTCTGGACATTGAGTAGGCCATTCCAAAACTTTAAATTTGTTGCTTTTAATCCCTTTTCATGTATACTTGATTGTGTGTTTTGGAATGGTGGCACAACCAGTTATTGAGAGTAAGGGGGCAATTACTTTTTCACACAGGGGTATTGGGTGTTGCATAACTTTGTTAATGAAAGAAAATAAATAACTATAAAATAAGTTTATAAACTCAAGTTCCCTTTATCTAATATTAGGTTTTGGTTGAAGATCTGATAACAGTAAAAAAAATAAGTAAAAATAGAGAACCATAAAGGGGGAAATACTTTTCCATGTCTCTGTATGTTCATGTGAAACCAACATCAGTGTGCTGTTAACAGTATAACTTCCACCACTGTCCCTATCACCACTCCTTGACAACATACCTACCAATTGAAAAATCACCTGTACATAGAAATAAGTTAATATTATGTGAGCGGACCAAGTCATTTGGTGTCATTCTAAAACAGAAAGGTGGAATAAACAAGTCAGGAGTAGGTTTTCTTGGTTGAACGCAGTTCTCTATTGAGAGATTTCTGACAATACCAACACAATCAATGAGAATCTCCCAAGGAACAACATACATCTTCTTCTTTAGATGAAACAGGAACACAAGACGATTATCTTTAAACTTTAACAACAATCACAGATCTGTCACTGTCTTAATGGCTCTTCTTTGGCTAGCTCCCTTCTCTTGGTAGCCATTCTACACAGAGGGTTTGTCTCTCCTCTCCCTGCTGGTTCCATCCTCTCTCTTATAGGGGAAAGAGATATGTCATTAGTACCGTAAGCTGTGCTTAATTACCTCTGGTTACCTTGTCTCAACATGCTTTGTTGGGCTACTATCCGTGAGCCCAGCCTGCCCTCTGGTGGTCCTTCCACAACTATTATTATTGGGAGAGACTGTAACAGTGATGGGTATAAACTCTGGATCATTGATTCTATGTAACGACCAATGAGAGACTATGAAACCACCGGCCTCTATATATGGTCAAAGTCAATATTAAGACAGTAGGGGTAAATGTTTTTAAATACCTCCTCTCCTTGGTAGGCCAACATGCTCAATGTGTGTGTATATGCGTGTGTTTTTGAGTGAGGAGATGGGATGGTTAGCTTCAACAAAGTGAGCTGCTACTGGATAGTCAGTGTTATTATACCTGATTGAGCTGCGGTGGTTGTCACACCCTGACCTTAGAGAGCTTTTTATGTCTCTATTTTGGTTTTGTCAGGGTGTGATTTGGGTGGGCATTCTATGTTCCTTTCTCTATGTTTTGTATTTCTTTGTTTTGGCTGACTATCATTGTCTCTGATTGGGAACCATACTTAGGTAGCTTTTTCCCACCTATGTTTTGTGGGTAGTTGTTTTCTGTTTAGTGTTTTCTGCACCTGACAGGACTGTTTCAGTTTGCACTTTGGTCTTTTTGTTTCAGTGTTCAGATAAATAAAGGTCATGAACACTTACCACGCTGCTCTTTGGTCCGATTCCTCCTCATCAGACGACGACACACGTTACAGTGGTCAGCTATGCATTGTTTTAATTGTCTTTTCGGTTGTCCTACGTAGGCTTTTCCACATGAACATGTGATGAGAGAGATTACTCCCTTTATCTTGCTAGAGATGATACCCCTAACAGGGATTTTTCCACCTGTATGTGGGTGTCTGAAGAAGGATGTTTGTGTTGTGCTATTGTACTGTGAGCCTGAGTCACATTGGTATTTCCAATTTGGATTGTGTGTCAAGAGTGTCTGAGTGGGCTCAGGGGGGAAGGTCAGATCTCACTAAACTATCCTCAATATTGCGACCACACTTATAGACCACCAGTGGGGGATCCTTGAAGAGGTTTGCCATTCTATAGTCTGACTGCAGAATATGCCAGTGCTTCTTCAGGATTGCTTTCATTTTCTCTGAACACTTGGTGTACTTAGTGCAAAAGATTTGTTTTTCTTCTTTGGTTTACTTTTTAGCAATTCTTCTCGTGGTTTTTGAGATTTTAATCATTGCATCATCAGGGATTTTTTACATGTAGCCTCTGATTTTGAAATTATTTTTCAATTTCTAAGCATTGCTGTCAAAATCTGAATTTTGGCCACAGAGTAGTTTAAACCTGCATAACTGGCTGTATGGTAGACCATTCCTGAGGGGAAGGGGATGCATAATATCTCCACGTAGCAGGTTGAGGTCTGTTGGCTTTGTGTACAAATCTATATGTAATGCATCATTCTCTTTGATGATCCATAAGTCCAGGTAGTTTATTTCTCTCTCAACATTCTGCATGGTGAATGAGATATTCAGAGCTCTCGCTTAGCAGAGTCTGGAATTCATTTAGTTCCTGCTGACTTCCTTCCCAGAGCACAAAGACATCATCTATGTATCTCTTCCATGAGAGGATTTTAGAAAGTAGGGAGTGTGTCTGTTTTGTAAGTGGTTCCTCAAATTGTTCCACATAGTTTCTCATAGTTGGGGGCAAAGGAAAATAGGAAAAAGGAAAAACTCTGACTCAAAGACGAAGCAGCTATTGGATAATACCAATTTAGTGAGTTTCAAGATGCAATCATTGGATGGAGAAACGGTAGGGTCACTCTACTGAAGGAAGTGTTGCAGGTCACAAAATATAATTTAAAAGTCTGCATTAAGGTGTCTGTAATAGAATATACTTGTCTAAAACGAATATAGACATTAATAAATGCATTTCTATAGCTTCCAACATCTGTTTTACACTGAAGGAGGAGTAACAAGATGGCTGTGCAGTTGCCTCCAAACAGAGGCCCCTGTCAGTCATCTAGGGTTAATACACATCATTGGACTGAACTGAAAATACATCAGAACCTCCCTGATGTTGTCCTTCATGTTGCAGGTGTTCTGGCCTGTTTTGGTCAACGAGATTTTATCGCCACAATGCCAGATAGACTGGATGTACTGACTGGCTCCTGTGTGCAAATCCCATGTTCATTTGATATTCCTGACATACATTACTATACATTTAACAGCACCATACTAACCTCTGGAGTGTGGATTAAAGGAAACCCATACTTAGGTGGGCGTCCGGACAGTGTGATATTTAACAGTAGTGAGACGGTCAACAGATATCAAGGGAAGATAACTGGAAACATGTCCCAGAAGAACTGCACCACAGTCTTCTTCAATGTAACCACCAGTTACTCTGATAAATACTACCTCAGGATTGAGAGTCGACCATTCCGTGCAACAGATCCTGAAAAGTCTGTTTATATAGATGTCAGTGGTAAGAGACAATTTAACTGTTTACCAACTATTTTTCCCAGTTTAGATTCCTTGCATCAAAGATAAGAGTTGAACAATTGGACAGTTTAACTGTCAGTGTAAAATATATTTATCTACAATGTATTACAGATTTGCCTTCCAGTCCCATCATTACTGTCTCAGGTGAGGTGAAGGAAGGGACCCCTGTCAGCTTGAACTGCTCTGCTGTCGCTCCCTGTCCCGAACACCCCCCTGAGCTGACATGGACTCTCCCAACACAGTTCAAGACTGAGAACCAACAGCAGGAGAATTCAGACCAAACCAAATCAGTTCTCTCCACGGTGACCTTCACTCCGTCATATCTTCATCATGAGAAGAACATCACTTGTACTGCAGTCTACCCAGTAGGAACAAGCAACAAGACAGCTGAACATAACATGATGCTTAACGTTTCATGTAAGATTTAGTAACCGGTTTCTGAAGAATAGATCATTCTATCATGTTTCACTGATGATTGTAATAGAGTGGTTTTGATGAGACTATTCAATATACCATATCCAGATACATTGTAAATGAACCCCTCTCCCTCAGTCTCTCCTAAGGACACCTCAGCCTCCATCAGTCCAGCTGATCCAGTATCAGTGGGCAGCTGTGTTAATCTGACCTGCAGCAGTACAGCCAACCCTCCTGTGACAAACTTCACCTGGTTCCAGATCAGTGAGGGTAAAACAACACAGGTTGCATCTGGACAGAGTTACACCCTCAATGTGACTGCTGGTGATGGAGGACTATACTACTGTGAAGGAAGAAATAGTCACGGCTGTGGGAAGTCGAATGAAGTGCAGCTGGCTATAAAAGGTAAAATGGGCACGTAGGGCACAATCGTAGGTTAGATATACAATATATATTCAAAAGTATGTGGACACCCCTTCAAATGTGTGGATGTAGAAGAGGTACTTCTACACACCTGCTGTAACGGCTTTCTTCCTGGGAAGGAGAGGACCAAAGTGCAGCGTGGTTAGTGTCCATGGTTATTTAATGACAGAAACTCAACATGAACACACTACAAAACAATAAACGTGGCAAAACCCAAAAACAGTCCTATCTGTTGCAGAGAACACAGAGACAGGAGACAATCATCCACAAATCCCAACACAAAACAGGTTACCTAAATATGGTTCCCAATCAGAGACAATGACTAACACCTGCCTCTGATTGAGAACCATATCATGCCAAACATAGAAATAGACAAACTAGACACAACATAGAATGCCCACCCAGCTCACGTCCTGACCAACACTAAAACAAGGAAAACACACAAGAACTATGGTAGAACGTGACACCTGCTGTATGTATCTAGGTATGATACGGTTTTAGGATCTTAATTTGATCACTATATTGTTGCTTAGAAGATTATTGCATTGTGGGAAACACAGATAAGCTTTGTGATTTGCATATATTCAACAGAATCCTGCACTAAAACGTGGTTATATTAATAGTATTACACTTATCATGCAGCCTTATTTTGTCCAGCTAATAGAGTCACCACCAATGGATCAACATTACAGAGGAAACGTTCAAGTCCTTTTGCTGCAGGATTATTTCACTGCAACAATACTGGATAAATTAAGATCTTACATCTGTACATCTACAGTATGTGTATAATTTGTAATATTAGACAATGTGCAAAATGTTTCCTCTTTTTGGAACAGATGGCTATAATGTGTGTTTAATTTACAGGGCATGAAGAGCCTGTTAACCCAAAGGTTTTTGAGATTGTAGGAAAAACCTTGGGGTTGATTTTCCTTTTCAGCCTGATCGTATTCTCTGCATGGTAAAAAGATATTCCCAGCCTCAATTTTAACATATTTATCATGCTGATTGTGCTTTTGTATATGAAAACCTAAATGATGTCAAAATACCTTTATTCTTGTCTTCCAGGAGGAGGAGAACATCGAGACTCACTACTGGGTTTGACATGACAGACCGTTCACAGGGACTGGTGGGAATGGTAGAATAAACCTTTAAAACCCATCTAGAATGTGTGTTTCAGGAAGAATTGAATGAATACTGTGTTGTGTAACCAACTGTAACTATGAAGTCATTATTCTTCTGAAGTGTCGGTCCTGACAACTGATCCTTTCTCTGTGTTCTCTCCACAGAACTCCCCGGTTGGGACAGTGTGCTCTAACCAGGCCACGGTCGGTAGAGGGAACCAGTAACCACCACTTAACAACTTAGATGGTCTTTAAGCACAAGTCAATAAAAGAGGTGCATGTTAATTATTTTTCCAATGTGTATTAAGTGTTTTTATGTACAATATTGTCATTGTGTATTAGTTTTAAATTGATACTTTTGTTACATTTATAATTGTGTACTCTTTGATTATCTGCATATTTGTAGAATTTGCTGGGATGAAAAGTGTTTAACTGTTACTATAGTGTTGATACGATGATGTAGGCCACTCTTTATTTTAGACCATTTATTTTGAGTGTTGAGTTCACAGAGCATCTGTTTAATGGGTTCCAGTATAGAGGAACTGCTGCGTTCAACTAGCCTACTGAAGGCAGTTTAAGACCATATAAAGTCGATGATGACTGAGGAGAGAAGACACAGTTAGTTGGAGAGACAGTGGTCTGATACAAGACAGGAAGTTGGTGCAGTGAGTCGACATGATGACGTCTACTAGTTACTGTTTATCTTCCTCTTTTGTGCAGTTGCCAGAATAACAATTGTATCTATTTTCAGTTTATATCTATTTAGAAGTTATTGTCAGTTTTTATGTTGAGTGTTAAATCGAAGAAACAATTGAGACTGAATTTCAGGTTGTTTATTAATTCCACTGTAATTAAAACCTTTACATTAAATTCCCATGAAATCTTTTGGTCTTATTAGTCCAACATTTAACATCTCATTAAAATGGATTCTATTGAGATTTTGTGTCACTGTTCTACACACAATGTGGAATTATGTTTTTAGACATAAAATGAAAAGCTGAAAGTCAATATGTATTCAACACCTTTTCCATGTCAAGCCTAAATGAGTTCAGGAGTGAAGATTTCCTTAACTTGTGAGAATGAGTTGCATGGATTCACTTAGTGTGCAATACTAGTGTTTAACATGATTTTTAAATGACTACCTCTTCTCTGTACCCCACACATACAATTTTCTGTAAGATCCCTCAGTCAAGCAGCAACTTTCAAACAGATATAAACAGCTTTTCCATTGCCTCACAAAGAAGGGCACCTGTTGGTAGATGGGTAAAAAGAAAAGATATCTGACCTTGAAAACCCCTTTGAGTGTAGTGAGTTTATTAATTACACTTTGGATGGTTTATCAATACACCTAATCACTACCAAGATACAGGCGTCCTTCATAACTCAGCCGCCGGAGAGGAAAAACACTGCACAGGGATTTCACCCACAGGAGGTTGGTGGCACATTATTTGGGGAGAACGTACTCGTGGTAATGGCTGGAGCAGAACAGGTGGAATGGTACCAAATTCATCCAACACGTTTTCCATGCGTTTGATTCCATTCCATTTGCTCCGTTCCAGACATTATGAGTTGTCTTCCCCTCAGCAGCCTCCACTGATTTCACCATAAGGCCAATGGTGACTTTAAAACAGTTACATAGTTTAACGGCTGTGATTGGAGAAAACTGAGGATGGATCAACATTGTACTTACTCCATAATACTAACTTAAATGACAAAGTGAAAAGAAGGAAACAGAATAAAAATATTCCAAAACATGCATTCTGTTTGCAATAAGGCACTAAAGTAAATCTGCAAAACATTTGGCAAAGAAATTCACTCTATGTCCAACACAACATATCACTGAGTACACTCTTCATATTTTCAAGCATGGTGATGGCTGCAATATGTTATGGGTATGCTTGTCATCAAGTGTTTTAGGATGAAAATAAATGGAATAGAGCAAAGCACAGGCAAAACTAGAGAAAATCCTGATTTAGACTTCTTTTCAAAAGACACTGGGACACAAATTCACTTTTCAGCAGGTCAACAACCTAAAACAAAAAGCCAAATATATACCAGAGTTGCTTACTATGACAATATTGAATGTTCCTAATTGTCCAAGTTACAGTTTTGATCAGCTTGAAAATCTATAGCACAACTTGAAAATGGCTGTCAAGCAATGATCAACAACCAATTTGAAAGAGCTTGAAGAATTTAAAAAAATAATAATGTGCAAATATTGTTCATTCCAGGTGTGCAAAGCTCTTATAGACTTACCCAGAAAGACTCACAGCTGTAATCACTGCCAGAGGTGATTCTAATGTAACAGTTTCATTTCCGTCCCTCTCCTCGCCTCTATTTGGGCTCGAACGAAGGACCCTGTGCACACATCAACAACTGCCTCGCACGAAGCATCGCTCCACAAAAGCCATGGCCCCTGCAGAGCAAGGAGAACAACTACTTCAAGGTCTCAGAGCGAGTGACCTTACAGATTGAAACGCTTTTAGTACGCACCCCGCTAACTAGCCAGCCATGTCACATCGGTTACACTCACCCCCCTTTTGACGACCTCCTTTTCCGCAGCAACCAGTGATCTGGGTCAACGGGTCAACAGCATCAATGTAACAGTATAGCTTCAGTCTCTCTCCTCGCCCCTTCCTGGGCTCGAACCAGGGACCCTCTGCACACATCAAAATCTGACACCCACGAAGCGTTGTTACCCATCACGCCACAAAAGCTACAGCCCTTGCAAGATTGAATCCTACTAAGATTGAATCCTACTACACCTGCTCCGACGCTCGTCGAATGTGGCAGGGCTTGCTAACTATTATGGACTACAAAAGGATTCCACAGGTCAACATTCACAAGGTCGCAGGGCCAGATGAATTACCAGGATGTGTACTCTGAGCATGCGCTGACCAACTGGCAAGTGTCTTCACTGACATTTTCAACCTGTCCCTGACTGAGTCTGTAATACCAACATGTTTCAAGCAGACCACCGTATTCCCTGTGCACAAGAACACCAAGGCAACCTACCTAAATGACTACCGACCCGTAGTACTCATGTCTGTAGCCAGGCTGGTCATGGCTCACATCAACACCATAATCCCAGAAACACTAGATCCACTCCAATTTGCATAATACCCCAACAGATCCACAGATTACGCAATCTCTATTGCATTCAAAAATGCCCTTTCCTACTCGAACAACAGGAACACCTACGTGAGAATGCTGTTCATTGACTACAGCTCAGCGTTCAACATCGTAGTGCCCTCAAAGCTCATCACTAAGCTAAGGACCCTGGGACTAAATACCTCCCCCCGCAACTGGATCCTGGACTTCCTGATGAGCCGCACCCCAGGTGGTAAGTGTAGGCAAAAACACATCTGCCCTCTGATACTCAACACGAGGGTTCCTCAGGGATCCGTGCTTAATCCGCTACTGTACTCCCTGTTCACCCATGACTGAGCGACTCCAACACCATCATTAAGTTTGCAGATGACACAACAGTCGCCTGGAGTCGCCTGATCACCAACAAAAAATGAGGCAGCCTGTAGGGAGGAGGTCAAAAACCTGGCAGTGTGGTGCCAGGACAACAACCTCCCCCTCAACGTGATTACGACAAAGGACATGATCGTGGACTACAGGAAAAGGAGAGCCGAGCGGGGCTGTAGTGGAGCAGGTTGAGAGCTTCAAGTTCCTTGGTCTCCACATCACCAACAATCTATCATTATCCAAACACACCAAGACAGTCATGAAGACGACACAACAACACCTCTTCCCCCTCAGGAGACTGAAAAGATTTGGCATGGGTCCTCCAACCGCAAGGCGCTACAGGAGGTTGTGTGTATGGCCCGGTACATCACTGGGGCCAAGCTTCCAGCCATCAAGGACCTCTACACCACGTGGTGTCAGAGGAAGGCCCTAAAATGTATATATTATTTATTTTTTAATGATAGATACTTTTTAAAATTCTATTGAATTTTTACCACTTTTTTCAATTTTGTGGTATCCAATTGGTAGTTACAGTCTTGTCTCATCGCTGCAACTCCCTTACGGACTCAGGAGATGCAAAGGTTGTGCGTCCTTCGAAACACAACCCAACCAAGCTGCACTGCTTCATGACGCAATGCCTGCTTAACCTGGAAGCCATCCACAACAATGTGTCAGAGGAAACAACATACACCTGGCGACGTGTCAGCGTGCACCTGGCCCGCCCCATGAGTCGTTAGAGCGCGATGGGACAAGGACATCCCTGCGGGTCAAACCCTCCCCTAACCCAGACGACGCTGGGCCAATTGACACTGTACCATATTCTCCCTTTTATGCTGTTGTTTATTATCTATGCCTAGTCACTTTACCCTTACCTCCTTGTACATATTACCTCAATTACCTGGACTACCCTGTAACCTGTACCATATTCTCCCCCCTGAAATCATGTTACAGGAAGGTCAAATAGATAAATATGCTGAACATTATATGAATCACTCTAAACTGAATCTGAACTTTATTCATCTTAAATATCCCCATTACATGTCTATTTTCATGTGTGTATTGTTGTGAGTTATTATGTCTGCTTTTGTTTTGAGTGTTGATCAAGAGACACAAATGAGGCTGCATTTGAGGTTGTTCATTAATTGCACTGCTGGGTAAAGTTCGTCCTCAGCTCCTGGGTCTCCTTCTCCCAGAAGGCCTTGGGCAGGTCCAAGAGGGTTTTGAATAGAAGGGATACATCCTTCTGTCAAAATGGACATTTCCTCGCAAATGTAGGAGAACTTGTGCAGCAGGTTGGGAGAATTAACGTAGCAGGTTAGGATAATTAGATTAAGGTAAGAAAAAGGATTAGGGTTAGCTAAAATAAAACATAAAATCAACTTAAGAACCTCAATTTGACAAAAGCTGTATCCCATCTAGACATGACCGTCGGGGAGGTACACCTTGCCCTGAAGGTTGATGGCTCTCTCCTGTGGCTCCCAGCCCACCATGCTCTTCTTGGCAGATAGAAGTGATGTAATGAAAGAGGAAGTGTGTGCAGGAGAAATGTGGAAGTGTGTGATAATCCATCAGCTACAATTACAGTTACTCTGTTTCTGGCAAAATCTGTTTTTCATGCTGAAAGATAATGTCAGAACCGGGAATCTTTTACTGAACTCAAATTTAACTAAGCAAGTTGGATGGATTTTGGTTTCTGATTTACCTACATTTAAAAAAAATCAAGCCTGTGAGATAGAGGAGAGGGAGAAGGTTATATTGCAGCACGTTTCCATTGTTGTATCAAGGGCGGACTTGACTACTTGGGGGCCTGTAACAAAATGCTGTAAAGGGGTCCCCTTCCCCTAAAAGGGTTATTTACCCACCACACATACATTAACTGCAATGAATATTATTATCCCACAATGAAAAATATATTGTGTATAAGTGTTTCATTTTGGGCAGTAATGAAATGTATATAGGCCATATCAAGCTGTTGAGTCAGTGGCTGACACACACTTTGTGTTTAGAATCAGTCAGTGGGCAGCTGGGGCCCATTTCATTCTAAATGCTTAAATTAACATACCATGTTTTCACAACTGATGTTGACACCCAGCACATAGACTATTCAACATCCTGTCATATAAATGCACTTATTAGGAAGTATGTCACTGATGAGATGTGAGATGTGCCACATGAATTTCAGCACTTTAGTTTGTCAGAACACACTATGTGTGTGTGACAGTCTCTCCTGTGGACCGTTTACATCAGTGTAAGGCAAGTGTCAAGTACTACTATCTTATCTTTATATTTTAATGTTCAAACTAAATTAAGGAAATTAATTACAAGTAATGACATTCAAAATGTTCAATATGCGGCTGTTAGTTCATGAAGAACTGAAGAACCTATGTGACTATGGACTAAAGCTTCAATGTGATACCATATGTGTCATGTGACCTACTTTACCAGGAAGTGTATGTTTGTACTGTTTCAGGTGATCAGTGGTGTGTGAGTTCTCACATGGCTTGTTCTGAGAACATGTTTTTTCTCATTGGCCTCTTTATATCAGGTGAGTCTTCCACACAACAACAACTAGTTATGAATCAGACATAAAGGAATAACCAGAAATCATGATATGTTATGGGATGCGCTATATTCCAGCTTTTTAATTCTGTAGTAAAGTGTAAAGTTAATTCCTGATTAGTGCAGTTTAATAGTCTGGATTCAAACTGTGCCGTGACACTCAATAACTCGTTGTGCCAACTTTAGCTACAATGACTCCATTCACTTCCCATACACTTCCCATACACAACCATACACTTCCCATACACAACCATACACATCCCATACACTTCCCATACACAACCATACACTTCCCATACACAACCATACACTTCCCATACACAACCATACACTTCCCATACACAACCATATACTTCCCATACACTTCCCATACACAACCATACACTTCCCATACACAACCATACACTTCCCATACACAACCATACACTTCCCATACACTTCCCATACACAACCATACACTTCCCATACACAACCATACACTTCCCATACACTTCCCATACACTTCCCATACACAACCATACACTTCCCATACACTTCCCATACACTTCCCATACACTTCCCATACACAACCATACACTTCCCATACACAACCATACACTTCCCATGCACTTCCCATACACTTCCCATACACAACCATACACTTCCCATACACAACCATACACAACCATACACTTCCCATACACTTCCCATACACTTCCTGTAGTTGTTGACCAGTATTTCACATCGCTGTGGAGTAGTTTTGGACCACTCTCCCATGCAGAACTGCTTTTTAACTCAGCGACATTTGTGGGTTTTCAAGCATGAACTGTCACAATGTCTCACTTGGGATTAGGTCTGGACTTTGACTAGGCCATTACAAAACTTTACATTTGTTGCTTTTTATACATTTTCTTGTAGATTGTGTGTTTTGGAATGGTGGCACAACCAGTTAGTGAGTGTAAGGGGGCAATTACTTTTTCACACAGGGGTATTGGGTGTTGCATAACTTCGTTAATTAAATAAATAAAATAAATTACAATAAAAAACATGTAAACTCATGTTCCCTTGATCTAATATTAGGTTTTGGTTGAACATCTGATAACATTTAGTATTTAAAAAACTCTAAAATAGAGAACATCAGAAACGGGGGAAATACTGTTTAATGTCACTGACTTTAATATCTTCACATGTTTATTTATTTATTTGTTATGTTCAGGTGACATAAAAAGCATTATCTGGAGCACACCCAGAGAAAATGACTTAGTGTAGAGGTGCTGACTAACGGTGAATAAGCTATAAAAACAAAGAGAGTTGAACACTCTATATATATATATATATATAAACTCCCAGTCATTTATTTGGTAAAACTCCAACGTTTAATGATAGTTTACAGCATATTGACTATATTAGGCTATTGTTATCATTAACATTAGTATAAGATTAGCATCAACATACATTATTGTTTAATTTAATTTCACATATATTTAATATATTTAAAATGTTGCTAAATGTAATCTTTTGGTTCATCCATAATGCACAATAAGCATCATCAACAGGGGGAACATATTGGTTCTACGCTGATAAGATGTAGAAAGAATAGATCCATTTATAAGACTTGTTCATAAAAATAATTGTTCCTAAAAAGGGCCAGAGATCAAAGTCATTATTCAGACCACTAGGGGTCAATGTTTTCAAATAGGAAATCCAGTAGCCCTCCCACTAGACCAGTGGTTCTTAACCTGGGTTCGATCGAACCCCAGGGGTTCGGTGAGTCAGTCTCAGGGGTTCGGCGGAGGTCAAGACACACATTCGATTAATATGATTCGTGATGACACGCTCCGCTTGGCCATCATTGGCTGCAGGTGATCACGCTACATCGCTTGGCCTATCTGTGCTGCAGGGAATTTGGTGCGCTCAGTAGTCGACTTGTGATTTCTTTCTTAATATTTTAATCCCTTCATACTTACTATGTCGAGCAAAAAAAGAAAGTGGTCGGACGAATATGTACAATATGGATTTACATGTATAACCGAACGTGATGGGAGTCAGTGTCCTAACTGCATGATTTGCAATGCCAAGTTGAGCAATTCTAGTCTAGCACCGGCTTCCTTAAGCTGCATGGAGATGGAAAATACAAGAACACAACGCTCGCTGAATTCAAGGTGAAGAGAGCCAGATTCGATGAAAAGGCTACTCTGCCTGTTCTCAGCTTTGTACCCATCAACAAACCGATCCTCACAGCATCGTACGAAGTTGCTTACCTGATCGCAAAGCAGGGCAAACCACACACCATTGGTGAAACACTCATAAAACCAGCTGTGTTGAAGATGGCGAATATCATGCTGGGAAAAGAGGCCGAAGTTAAGTTATCCCAAATTCCTCTTTCAAAGGACACCATCAGCGACAGAATAGAGGACATGAGCAAAGACATATTGGCTCAAGTAGTTGCAGATCTGATTTCAAGCCCGGCAAAATTCAGCCTTCAACTCGACGAGACCACAGACGTTTCCAATCTAAGCCAGCTTGCTGTATTCGTGCGCTATGTGAAAGACGACGTGATAAAGGAAGAATTTTTATTTTGTAAGCCTCTTACAACAACAACTAAGGCAGCCGATGTGAAGAAACTTGTGGATGACTTCTTCAAAGACAACAATCTTTCGTGGGATATGGTTTCTGCAGTTTGTTCGGACGGAGCTCCAGTCATGCTGGGAAGAAAGTCTGGTTTTGGTGCGCTAGTGAAAGCCGATGCACCACACATCATTGTTACGCATTGTATTCTGCACAGGCATGCGTTGGCAACAAAAACCTTGCCTCCAAAACTGGCAGAAGTATTAAACATTGTAGTGGAATGCGTGAACTATGTGCAAACTAGTGCTCTGCGGCATCGCATCTTCAGTGAGCTGTGTAAAGAAATGGGCTCTGAATTCGAGGTACTTCTGTACCATTCTAACGTTAGGTGGTTATCCCGGGGACAGGTGCTGAATCGTGTTTTTGCCGTGCGTGTGGAATTAGCCCTGTTTTTGCAAGAGCACCAACATTGTCATGCAGATTGCTTCAAAAATTCTGAGTTCATTCTCATTTTAGCGTACATGGCCGATATCTTCGCAGCTCTCAATCATCTCAATCAAAAGATGCAGGGCGGTGGAGTCAACATCATCGAAGCGGAGGAAAACCTAAAGGCTTTTAAAAAAAAGCTACCGTTATGGAAACGACGAACAGAGAACAACTGATGTTGACACCCAGCACATAGACTATTCAACATCCTGTCATATAAATGCACTTATTAGGAAGTATGTCACTGATGAGATGTGAGATGTGCCACATGAATTTCAGCACTTTAGTTTGTCAGAACACACTATGTGTGTGTGACAGTCTCTCCTGTGGACCGTTTACATCAGTGTAAGGCAAGTGTCAAGTACTACTATCTTATCTTTATATTTTAATGTTCAAACTAAATTAAGGAAATTAATTACAAGTAATGACATTCAAAATGTTCAATATGCGGCTGTTAGTTCATGAAGAACTGAAGAACCTATGTGACTATGGACTAAAGCTTCAATGTGATACCATATGTGTCATGTGACCTACTTTACCAGGAAGTGTATGTTTGTACTGTTTCAGGTGATCAGTGGTGTGTGAGTTCTCACATGGCTTGTTCTGAGAACATGTTTTTTCTCATTGGCCTCTTTATATCAGGTGAGTCTTCCACACAACAACAACTAGTTATGAATCAGACATAAAGGAATAACCAGAAATCATGATATGTTATGGGATGCGCTATATTCCAGCTTTTTAATTCTGTAGTAAAGTGTAAAGTTAATTCCTGATTAGTGCAGTTTAATAGTCTGGATTCAAACTGTGCCGTGACACTCAATAACTCGTTGTGCCAACTTTAGCTACAATGACTCCATTCACTTCCCATACACTTCCCATACACAACCATACACTTCCCATACACAACCATACACTTCCCATACACTTCCCATACACAACCATACACTTCCCATACACAACCATACACTTCCCATACACAACCATACACTTCCCATACACAACCATATACTTCCCATACACTTCCCATACACAACCATACACTTCCCATACACAACCATACACTTCCCATACACAACCATACACTTCCCATACACTTCCCATACACAACCATACACTTCCCATACACAACCATACACTTCCCATACACTTCCCATACACTTCCCATACACAACCATACACTTCCCATACACTTCCCATACACTTCCCATACACTTCCCATACACAACCATACACTTCCCATACACAACCATACACTTCCCATGCACTTCCCATACACTTCCCATACACAACCATACACTTCCCATACACAACCATACACAACCATACACTTCCCATACACTTCCCATACACTTCCTGTAGTTGTTGACCAGTATTTCACATCGCTGTGGAGTAGTTTTGGACCACTCTCCCATGCAGAACTGCTTTTTAACTCAGCGACATTTGTGGGTTTTCAAGCATGAACTGTCACAATGTCTCACTTGGGATTAGGTCTGGACTTTGACTAGGCCATTACAAAACTTTACATTTGTTGCTTTTTATACATTTTCTTGTAGATTGTGTGTTTTGGAATGGTGGCACAACCAGTTAGTGAGTGTAAGGGGGCAATTACTTTTTCACACAGGGGTATTGGGTGTTGCATAACTTCGTTAATTAAATAAATAAAATAAATTACAATAAAAAACATGTAAACTCATGTTCCCTTGATCTAATATTAGGTTTTGGTTGAACATCTGATAACATTTAGTATTTAAAAAACTCTAAAATAGAGAACATCAGAAACGGGGGAAATACTGTTTAATGTCACTGACTTTAATATCTTCACATGTTTATTTATTTATTTGTTATGTTCAGGTGATATAAAAAGCATTATCTGGAGCACACCCAGAGAAAATGACTTAGTGTAGAGGTGCTGACTAACGGTGAATACACTGTAAGCTATAAAAACAAAGAGAGTTGAACACTCTATATATATATATATAAACTCCCAGTCATTTATTGGGTAAAACTCCAACGTTTAATGATAGTTTACAGCATATTGACTATATTAGGCTATTGTTATCATTAACATTAGTATAAGATTAGCATCAACATACATTATTGTTTAATTTAATTTCACATATATTTAATATATTTAAAATGTTGCTAAATGTAATCTTTTGGTTCATCCATAATGCATAATAAGCATCATCAACAGGGGGAACATATTGGTTCTACGCTGATAAGATGTAGAAAGAATAGATCCATTTATAAGACTTGTTCATAAAAATAATTGTTCCTAAAAAGGGCCAGAGATCAAAGTCATTATTCAGACCACTAGGGGTCAATGTTTTCAAATAGGAAATCCAGTAGCCCTCCCACTAGACCAGTGGTTCTTAACCTGGGTTCGATCGAACCCCAGGGGTTCGGTGAGTCAGTCTCAGGGGTTCGGCGGAGGTCAAGACACACATTCGATTAATATGATTCGTGATGACACGCTCCGCTTGGCCATCATTGGCTGCAGGTGATCACGCTACATCGCTTGGCCTATCTGTGCTGCAGGGAATTTGGTGCGCTCAGTAGTCGACTTGTGATTTCTTTCTTAATATTTTAATCCCTTCATACTTACTATGTCGAGCAAAAAAAGAAAGTGGTCGGACGAATATGTACAATATGGATTTACATGTATAACCGAACGTGATGGGAGTCAGTGTCCTAACTGCATGATTTGCAATGCCAAGTTGAGCAATTCTAGTCTAGCACCGGCTTCCTTAAGCTGCATGGAGATGGAAAATACAAGAACACAACGCTCGCTGAATTCAAGGTGAAGAGAGCCAGATTCGATGAAAAGGCTACTCTGCCTGTTCTCAGCTTTGTACCCATCAACAAACCGATCCTCACAGCATCGTACGAAGTTGCTTACCTGATCGCAAAGCAGGGCAAACCACACACCATTGGTGAAACACTCATAAAACCAGCTGTGTTGAAGATGGCGAATATCATGCTGGGAAAAGAGGCCGAAGTTAAGTTATCCCAAATTCC
Organism: Oncorhynchus clarkii lewisi; assembly: GCF_045791955.1. NCBI lineage: Eukaryota > Metazoa > Chordata > Actinopteri > Salmoniformes > Salmonidae > Oncorhynchus > Oncorhynchus clarkii. Next base: position 8,815,355 of record NC_092157.1, read on the forward strand.
TCTTTCAAAGGACACCATCAGCGACAGAATAGAGGACATGAGCAAAGACATATTGGCTCAAGTAGTTGCAGATCTGATTTCAAGCCCGGCAAAATTCAGCCTTCAACTCGACGAGACCACAGACGTTTCCAATCTAAGCCAGCTTGCTGTATTCGTGCGCTATGTGAAAGACGACGTGATAAAGGAAGAATTTTTATTTTGTAAGCCTCTTACAACAACAACTAAGGCAGCCGATGTGAAGAAACTTGTGGATGACTTCTTCAAAGACAACAATCTTTCGTGGGATATGGTTTCTGCAGTTTGTTCGGACGGAGCTCCAGTCATGCTGGGAAGAAAGTCTGGTTTTGGTGCGCTAGTGAAAGCCGATGCACCACACATCATTGTTACGCATTGTATTCTGCACAGGCATGCGTTGGCAACAAAAACCTTGCCTCCAAAACTGGCAGAAGTATTAAACATTGTAGTGGAATGCGTGAACTATGTGCAAACTAGTGCTCTGCGGCATCGCATCTTCAGTGAGCTGTGTAAAGAAATGGGCTCTGAATTCGAGGTACTTCTGTACCATTCTAACGTTAGGTGGTTATCCCGGGGACAGGTGCTGAATCGTGTTTTTGCCGTGCGTGTGGAATTAGCCCTGTTTTTGCAAGAGCACCAACATTGTCATGCAGATTGCTTCAAAAATTCTGAGTTCATTCTCATTTTAGCGTACATGGCCGATATCTTCGCAGCTCTCAATCATCTCAATCAAAAGATGCAGGGCGGTGGAGTCAACATCATCGAAGCGGAGGAAAACCTAAAGGCTTTTAAAAAAAAGCTACCGTTATGGAAACGACGAACAGAGAACAATAACTTCGCAAACTTTCCCTGCTGGACGACTGTGTAAGTAAGATCGAAGATGTATCTGGAATCGGAGACATTTCTGTACCCGCTGAACTGAAGCAAGCAATTGCCACGCACTTAGATGAGCTTGCAAATTCTCTCGACGGATACTTCCCTACAAGAGAGTCATATCCAGCATGGGTGAGACAGCCGCTCACGTTTAGTGTTGAGACAACAGATGTCAATGATGAATACCTCGATGAAATCATTGAAATTCAGCAGAGCCAGGTTCAACAGCAACTCTTCAGAACAACAACGCTTTCAACGTTTTGGTGTCAACAAATGGTAACGTACCCTGTTATTGCTAAGAAAGCTCTGGAGATTTTCATACCGTTTGTTACAACATATCTTTGCGAGCAATCCTTTTCGAGGATGCTGGACATAAAAACGAAGAAAAGGAACAGACTTTGTTGCGAAAATGACATGAGAGTGGCACTTGCCAAGGTGAAGCCGCGCATTTCTGAACTGGTCTCTGAAAGGCAACAGCAGAAGTCACACTGATTTGCAGTAAATATTCATTATTATGTTTTTGTTTTTGTGTGAAAATGATCATCTGTGTGAAAATGTTTTGATGATTTTGTTCTTTGAACACAGTGATGTTGATGCATGGTTCATTTTGTGCACCAGTCAAATATGTTTTGAATTTGATTTTTTTTTTCAATTAAGAAGGGTTCGGTGAATGCGCATATGAAACTGGTGGGTTTCAGTACCTCCAACAAGGTTAAGAACCACTGCTCTAGACCGTAGGATCTCCATGTTACCTCCTCTCCTTGGTAGAGCAACATGCTCAATACCTGTGTATTTGAGGGAGGAGATGGGATGGTTAGCTTCAACAAAGTGAGCTGCTACTAGATAATCAGTGTTCTTACAGCTATGCATTGTTTTAAATGTTTTTTTGTTTGTAATGAGTTGGCTTCCACATGAACATGTGATGAGATAGATTACTTCCTTTATCTTGCAAGAGATGATACCCCTAACAGGGATTTTTCCACCTGTATGTGGGTGTCTGAAGAAGGATGTTTTTGTAGTGCTATTGCACTGTGAGCGTGAGTCACATTTGTAGAACCCCTTTGGAATGGGTGTCAAGAGTGTCTGAGTGGGCTCAGGGGGCAGGTCAGATCTCACTAAACTGTCCCCCATATTGCAACCATGTTTATAGATTTGTTGTCTGATTGCAGAATCTGGCAGTGCTTTTTCAGAATTGCTTTCATTTTCTCTGAACACTTGGTGTACTTAGTGCAAAAGACTTGTTTCACCCTGCATAATTGGCTATATGATAAACCATTCTTGAGGGGAAGGGGATGCATACTATCAGCACATAGCAGAGAATGGAGGTCTGTTGGCTGTGTGTACAAGTCTGTATGTAATGCATCATTCTCTTTGATGATCCATAAGTCCAGGTAGTTTATTTTTCTCTCAACAGTCTGCATGGTGAATTTGAGCTATTCAGAGCTCTCGTTTAGCAGAGTTTGGAATTAATTTAGTTCCTGCTGACCTCCTTCCCAGAGCACAAAGACATCATCTAAGTTTATATTCCATGAGAGGATTTTAGAAAGTAGGGGGTATCTCTATGTTTTGTAAATGAGTGCTTCCTCAAATTGTTCCACATACAGGTTTGCATAGTTTGGGGCAAAGGGGAAAACCATGGCTCACAATTGAAAGGAAAAACTCTGACCCAATTATGAATTAGTTATTGGATAATACCAGTTCAGTGAGATACAAGATGCACTCATTGGATGGAACAAGGGTAGGATCTCTCTGTTGAAGGAAGTGTTGCAGGTCACGAAATATAATTTAAAAGTTTGCATTAAGGTGTCTGTAATAGAATATACTTGTCTAAAACGAATGTAGACATTAATAAATGCATTTCTATAGCTTCCAACATCTGTTTTACACTGGAGGAGGAGTAACAAGATGGCTGTGCAGTTGCCTCCAAACAGAGGCCCCTGTTAGTCATCTAGGGTTAATACATATCATTGGACTGAACTGAAAATATATCAGAACCTCCCTGATGTTGACTTTCATGTTGCAGGTGTTCTGGCCTGCTTTGGTCAACGAGATTTGATCACCACAATGCCAGATAGACTGGATGTACTGACTGGCTCCTGTGTGCAAATCCCATGTTCATTTGATATTCCTGACCAAAATAAGTATACATTTAGGAGCACAATACTAACCTCTGGAGTGTGGATAAAAGAAATCCCGTACTTTGATCTACATCCGGACAATGTGATATTTAACAGTAGTAAGATGGTCAACAGATATCAAGGGAAGATAACTGGAAACATGTCCCAGAAGAACTGCACCACAGTCTTCTTCAATGTAACCACCAATTACACTAATAAATACTTCCTCAGGATTGAGAGGCAACCATTCCTTGCAACAGACATTAGAAAGTCTGTTAATATCGTTGTCAGGGGTAAGAGACAATTCAACTTTTAACCAACTATTTTTCCCAGTTTAGATTCCTTTCATCAAAGATAAGAGTAGAACAAGTGGACAGTTTAACTGTTAGTGTAAAATATATTTATCTACAATGTATTACAGATTTTCCTTCCAGTCCCATCATTACTGTCTCAGGTGAGGTGAAGGATGGGACCCCTGTCAGCTTGAACTGCTCTGCTGTCGCTCCCTGTCCCAAACACCCCCCTGAGCTGACATGGACTCTCCCAACACAGTTCACACCTGAGAACCAACTGCAGGAGAATTCAGACCAAACCAAATCAGTTCTCTCCACGGTGACCTTCACTCCGTCATACCTTCATCATGAGAAGAACATCACTTGTACTGCAGTCTACCCAGTAGGGACAAGCAACAATACAGCTGAACATAACATGATGCTTAACGTTTCATGTAAGATTTAGTAACCGGTTCCTGTAGAATAGATCATTCTATCATGTTTTCACTGATGATTGTAATAGAGTGGTTTTGATGAGACTATTCAATATACCATATCCAGATACATTCTAAATGAACCCCTCTCCCTCAGTCTCTCCTAAGGACACATTGGCCTCCATCAGTCCAGCTGATCCAGTATTAGTGGGCACTTGTGTTAATCTGACCTGCAGCAGTACAGCCAACCCTCCTGTGACAAACTTCACCTGGTTCAAGATCAGTGGAGATAAACCAATACAGGTTGCGTCTGGACACAGTTACTCCCTCATTGTGACAGTTGGTGATGGAGGATTGTACTTCTGTGAAGCAAGAAATAGTCACGGCTGTGGGAAGTCAAAGGAAGTGCAGCTGGCTATTAAAGGTAGAAGCATTGGCACATTCAACATGCACAACATTAACAATATTATAGATATAGATAGATATAGAAGAGATATACTTGTTTTTGTGGAACAGACCGGATAAAGCATGCCTGCTATATGAATCTAGGTATGATACAGCTGTAGGATATTAATTTGATCACTTTTTTGTTGCTTAGAAGTTTATTGCATTGTGGGAAATGCAGATAAGCTTTGATTTACATAAATTCACCCAAAACCTTCACTAAAATGTGGTTAAATTAATGGTATTACACTTATCATGCAGCCTTATTTTGTCCAGCTAATAGACTCACCACCAATGGATCAACATTACAGAGGAAACGTTCAAGTCCTTTTGCTGCAGGATTATTTCACTGCAACAATACTGGCTAAATTAAGATCTTACATCTGTACATCTACAGTATGTGTATAATTTGTAATATTAGACAATGTGCAAAATGTTTCCTCTTTTTGGAACAGATGGCTATAATGTGTGTTTAATTTACAGGGCATGAAGAGCCTGTTAACCCAAAGGTTTTTGAGATTGTAGGAAAAACCTTGGGGTTGATTTTCCTTTTCAGCCTGATCGTATTCTTTGCATGGTAAAAAGATATTCCCAGCCTCAATTTTTACATATTTATCATGCTGATTGTGCTTTTGTATATGAAAACCTAAATGATGTCAAAATATCTTTATTCTTGCCTTCCAGGAGAAGGAGAACATCTAGACTCCCCAGTGGGTTTGACATGACAGACCGTTCACAGGGACTGGTGGGAATGGTAGAATTACCTTTTAAAACCCATCTAGAATGTGTGTTTCAGGAAGAATTGAATGAATACTGTGTTGTGTAACCAACTGTAACTATGAAGTCATTATTCTTCTGAAGTGTCGGTCCTGACAACTGATCCTTTCTCTGTGTTCTCTCCACAGAACTCCCCGGTTGGGACAGTGTGCTCTAACCAGGCCACGGTCGGTAGAGGGAACCAAGAACCACCACTTAACAACCTAGATGGTCTTTAAGCACAAGTCAATCAGAGGTGCATTTTATGTATTTTTCCAATGGGTATTAAGTCTTATTATGAACAGTATTGTCATTGTGTATTAGTTTTCTGTGGATATTTTTGTTACATTTATAATTTTGTGCTCTTTGATTATCTGTATATTTGTAAAATTTGCTGGGATGAAAAGTGTTTAACTGTTACTATAGTGTTGATATGATGATGCAGGCCACTCTTTATTTTAGACCATTTATTTTGAGTGTTGAGTTCACAGAGCATCTGTTTAATGGGTTCCAGTATAGAGGAACTGCTGAGTTCAACTAGCTCACTGAAGGCTGTTTAAGACCACATAAAGTCAATGATGACTGAGGAGAGAAGACAGTTAGTTGGAGAGACAGTGGTCTGATACAAGACAGGAAGTTGGTGCAGTAAGTCTACATGATGGCACAATGGTGTTAACGTTTACAAGTCACTGTTTATCTTCATCTTTTGTGCAGTTCCCAGAAAAACAATGTTATCTACTTTCATCTATTTAGAAGTTATTGCGTCAGCTTTTATGTTGAGTGTTACATTGAATAAATAATTGAGACTGAATTTATTAAGGTTGTTTATTAATTGCCCTGTCATTAAAACCTTTACATTCAATTCCCATGAAATATTTGTCTTATTGGTCCAACATTTAACATCTCATTAAAATGGATTCTATTGAGATTTTGTGTCACTGTTCTACACACAATGTGGAATTATGTTTTTAGACATAAAAATGAAAAGCTGAAAGTCAATATGTGTTCAACACCTTTTCTATGGCAAGCCTAAATAAGTTCAGGAGTAAAGATTTACTTAACTTGTCACATGAGTTGCTTGGATTCACTTTGTGTGCAATGCTAGTTTTTAACATGATTTTTAAATGACTACCTCTTCTCTGTACCCCACACATACAATTATCTGTTAGGTCCCTCAGTCAAGCAGCAACTTTCAAACCAGCTTTTCCATTGCCTCACAAAGAAAGGCACCTGTTTCTAGATGGTTTAAAAGAAAATAAATCTGACATTGAAAACCCCTTTGAGCGTAGTGAGTTAATTAATTACACTTTGGATGGTTTATCAATACACCCAATCACTACAAAGATACAGGCGTCCTTCATAACTCAGTCGCCGGAGAGGAAAAACACTGCACAGGGATTTCACCCACAGGAGGTTGGTGGCACATTAATTGGGGAGAACGTACTCGTGGTAATGACTGGAGCAGAACAGGAGGAATGGTACCAAATACATCCAACAAGTTTTCCATGTGTTTGATTCCATTCCATTTGCTCCGTTCCAGACATTATTATGAGTTGTCTTCCCCTCAGCAGCCTCCACTGGTTTCACCATAAGGTCAGTGGTGACTTTAAAACAGTTACATAGTTTAACGGCTGTGATTGGAGAAAAGTGAGGATGGATCAACAACGTGTTAATTACTCCATAATACTAACCTAAATGACAGACTGAAAAGAAGGAAACATGTACAGAAAAAAATATTCTAAAACATGCATTCTGTTTGCAATAAGGCACTAAAGTAAAACGGCAAAACATTTGGCAAAGAAATTCACTCTATGTCCAACACAACATATCACTGAGTACACTTCATATTTTCAAGCATGGTGATGGCTGCAATATGTTACGGGTATACTTGTCATCAAGTGTTATAGGATGAAAATAAATGGAATAGAGATAAGCACAGACAAAACTCTAGAGAAAAACTTGGTTCAGTCTGACTTTCAAAAGACACTGGGACGCAAATTCACTTTTCAGCAGGTCAACAACCTAAAACAAAAAGCCAAATATAAACCAGAGTTGCTTACTATGACAATATTGTATGTTCCTAATTGTCCAAGTTACAGTTTTGATGGGCTTGAAAATGTGCAAATATTGTAGATTCCAGGTGTGCAAAGCACTTATAGACTTACCCAGAAAGACTCACAGCTGTAATCACTGCCAGAGGTGATTCTAATGTAACAGTTTCACTTCCGTCCCTCTCCTCGCCTCTATTTGGGCTTGAATGAAGGACCCTCTTTCAACAACTGCTTCCCAAGAAGCATCGTTAGCCATCGCTCCACAAAAGCCATGTTCCCTGCAGAGCAAGGGGAACAACTACTTCAAGGTCTCAGATTGAAATGCTGTTAGCACACACCACGCTAACTAGCTAGCCATGTCACATCGGTTACACTCACCCCCCTTTTGACCTCCTCCTTTTCCGCAGCAACCAGTGATCCGGGTCAACAGCATCAATGTAACAGTATAACCAGCCATCAAGGACACCACGTGGTGTCAGAGGAAGGCCCTAAAATGTGTATATGATTTATTTTTAATGACAGATACTTTGTTTAATTTTATTTAATTTTGTACCAATTTTTCCCCCCAATTTTGTGGTATCCAATTGGTAGTAACAGTCTTGTCTCATCGCTGCAACTCCCTTACGGACACAGGGGATGCAAAGGTTGTGCGTCCTTCGAAACACAACCCAACCAAGCTGCACTGCTTCTTGACACAATGCCTGCTTAACCTGGAAGCCATCCACAACAATGTGTCAGAGGAAACAACATACACCTGGCGACGTGTCAGCGTGCACCTGGCCCGCCCCATGAGTCGTTAGAGCGCGATGGGACAAGGACATCCCTGTGGGTCAAACCCTCCCCTAACCCAGACGACGCTGGGCCAATTGACACTGTACCATATTCTCCCTTTTATGCTGTTGTTTATTATCTATGCCTAGTCACTTTACCCCTACCTCCTTGTACATATTACCTCAATTACCTGGACTACCCTGTAACCTGTACCATATTCTCCCCCCTGAAATCATGTTACAGGAAGGTCAAATAGATAAATATGCTGAACATTATATGAATCACTCTAAACTGAATCTGAACATTATTCTTCTTAAATATCCCCATTACATGTCTATTTTTCATGTGTGTATTGTTGGGAGTTATTATGTCTGCTTTTGTTTTGAGTGTTGATCAAGAGACACAAATGAGGCTGCATTTGAGGTTGTTCATTAATTGCACTGCTGGGTAAAGTTCGTCCTCAGCTCCTGGGTCTCCTTCTCCCAGAAGGCCTTGGGCAGGTCCAAGAGGGTTTTGAATAGAAGGGATACATCCTTCCGTCAAAATTGACTTTTCCTCGCAAATGTAGGAGAACTTGTGCAGCAGGTTGGGAGAATTAACGTAGCAGGTTAGGATAATTAGATTAAGGTAAGAAAAAGGATTAGGGTTAGCTAAAATAATACATAAAATCAACTTAAGAACCTCAATTTGACAAAAGCTGTATCCCATCTAGACATGACCGTCGGGGAGGTACACCTTGCCCTGAAGGTTGATGGCTCCCTCCTGTGGCTCCCAGCCCACCATGCTCTTCTTGGCAGATAGAAGTGATTTAATGAAAGAGGAAGTTGGTGCAGGAGAAATGTGGAAGTGTGTGATAATCCATCAGCTACAATTACAGTTACTCTGTTTCAGACAAACGTCTGTTTTTCATGCTGAAAGATAATGTGAGATCCGGGTATCTTTTACTGAACTCAAATTTAACTAAGCAAGTTGGATGGATTTTGGTTTATGATTTACCCATATTTAAAAAAAAATCAAGCCTGTGAGATAGAGGAGAGGGAGAAGGTTATATTGCAGCACGTTTCCATTGTTGTATCAAGGGCGAACTTGACTACTTGGGGGCCTGTAACAAAATGCTGTAAAGGGGTCCCCTTCCCCTAAAAGGGTTATTTACCCACCACACATACATTAACTGCAATGAATATTATTATCCCACAATGAAAAATATATTGTATATAAGTGTTTCATTTTTGGCAGTAATGAAATGTATAGGCCATATTAAGCTGTTGAGTCAGTGGCTAACACACACTTTGTGTTTAGAATCAGTCAGTGGGCAGCTGGGGTCCATTTCATTTGAAACTGGTGAAACATGGATCAGGTCAACTCTGCAATGTTTCAAGTAACTGAGACTAATTGTTCTGGAGTAGAATGTTCATTAGAAAATTACAATGTTCTCAACACTTAATATAGCATACAATGTTTTCACAACTGATGTTGACACCCATCACATAGACTATTCAACATCCTGTCATATAAATGCACTTATTAGGAAGTACGTCACTGATGAGATGTGAGATGTGCCACATGAATTTCAGCACTTTGGTTTGTCAGAACACACTATGTGTGTGTGACAGTCTCTCCTGTGGACCGTTTACATCAGTGTAAGGCAAGTGTCAACTACTTCACTATCTTATCTTTATATTTTAATGTTCAAACTAAAGCTTCAATATGATATTCACCTGGTCAGTCTATGTCATGGAAAGAGCAGTAAGATACAGCTGAACTGATTCTGATCTGTCACCTAATACCTACTCATATATCCATTGATAGTGAGTGGAAGCCTGATCTACATGCAGACACGTCATTTAATTGTAATTTCATACATTTTATCCAGAAATAGGCAAAGCAGTTTCCACATAACTGCAATGAGCTTGTTAGTCCCTTTTTTGTCAGCCCCACCATATCCCCATTCCCACCATATAGCAGCATCAGCCTAGTATAATGTCCAATAGTCAATACTTTCTCTCTTCTCTCTCTGAATCATCTGGTCCCTCCACCTCTCAATTCCTGACCCTGTCCTCCAGAGCCTTCAGCTCTCCCTCTACCTGTTGAGGGAAGTGGCTCTCACCTAACAGGTATAGTACACCCTTAGCTCCTGGGTCTCCTTCTCCCAGAAGACCTTGTGCAGGTCAAAGAGGGTTTTGTCTAGAAGGTTACAGCTTTAAAAAGAAATAAATAATAAAAAACGTTTTCTAGCAAGTTTAGAAGAATTTATGCAACAGATTAGGATAATTAACATAGCAGGTTATGATAATTAGATTCAAGTACAGAAAAGGGGTTGAGATTAGATAAAATGCTAAAATTATTCAACTTTTGACGTAAATTTGACAAAAGCTTTATCCCACCTAGACTTGACCGTCGAAGATGGCGCCAATTTCCACCTTGCCTCTCAAGCACTGCAGGTCGCTGGCTCTCTCCTGTGGTACCCGTGGACTCTCTTTTCACGTCACTTCAATAAGAAGTTATTTTGGTAGCAGGTTAGGTGCAGGGCCGAACTACTGAACGGTCCCATAAAGCATATGATAGCAAAATGTGTTGAATAGTAGGAAATGAGTTTTAACACTGCAACACTTTGTCTCAGCCTCATGGCAAAATGTGAACACAAGTATGATGAGCTATAAAACACCAAAATCAATATCTGCTTCATGGCAAAAAGTGTAGAATTTCAGGAAGTTAGCTTTAAAACTGACAAAATGTGTAGAATAGCGTTATGAAAATGTTTCTCTCTGCACCGAGGCAAAATGTGTTGCAGAAAGTACAATGGCAAGAAAAAGTATGGGAACCCTTTGGAATTACATGGATTTCTGCAGAAATTGGTCATAAAATGTGATCTTCATCTGAGTCACAACAATAGACACACACAGTGTGCTTAAATTAGTAACACACAAATTATTATATTTTCCTTGTCTTTATTGAATACATCATTTAAAAATGCATAGTGTAGGTTGGAAAAGGTAAGGCTAATGACTTCTCCAAAAGCTAATTGGAGTCAGGAGTCAGCTAACCTGGAATCCAATCTATGAGATTGGTGGTGTTGGTGAGAGTTGCCCTGCCCTATACAGAACACTCACAACATTTGAGTTTGCTAATCACAAGAAGCATTGCCTGATTTGAACCATACTTTGAACAAAAGAGATCTTAGAAGACCTAAGATTAAGAATTGTTGACTTGCATAAATCTGGGAATGGTTACAAAAGTATCTCTAAAAGCCTGGATGTTCATTAGTCCACGGTAAGACAAATTGTCTATAAATGGAGAAAGTTCAGCACTGTTGCTACTCTCCCTAGGACTGGCCTTCCTGCAAAGATGACTGTAAGAGCACAGCGTAGAATGCTCAATGAGGTTAAGAAAAATCCTAGAGTGTATGCCAAAGACTTACAGCAATCTCTGGAACATGCAAACATCTCTGTTGACGAGTCTACGATACTTAAAAGACTGAACAAAAATGGTGTTCATGGGAGGACACCACAGAAGAAGTCACTGCTGTCCAAAAACCCCCATTGCTGCACGTCTTCAGTTCACAAAAGAGCACCTGGATGTTTCACAGCGCTACTGGCAAAATATTTTGTGGACGGATTAAAATAAAGTTGAGTTGTTTGGAAGGAATACACAATACTGTGTGGAGAAATAAAGGCACAGCACACCAACATCAAAACCTCATCCCAACTGTAAAGTATGGTGGAGGGAGCATCATGGTTTGAGTCTGCTTTGCTTCCACAGGGCCTGGACAGCTTGCTATCATTGACGGAAAAATAAATTCCCAAGTTTATCAATACCTAATGCAGCAGAATGTAAGGCTATCTGTCTGCCAATTGAAGGTCAACAGAAGTTGGGTGATGCAACAGGACAACAACCCAAAACACAGAAGTAAATCAACAACAGAATGGCTTCAACAGAAGAAAATACACCTTCTGGAGTGGCCCAGTCAGAGTCCTGACCTCAACCCGATTGCGATGCAGTGGCATGACCTCAAGAGAGCAGTTCACACCAGACATCACAATAATATTGCTGAACTGAAACAGTTCAGTATTACAGAAAACGTTTGGTTGAGGTTATTGCTTCCAAAGGAGGGTAAACCAGTTATAAAATCCAAAGGTTCACTAACTTTTCCCACCCTGCACTGTGAATATTTACTTGTGTGTTCAATAAAGACGTGAAAACGTATAATTGTTTGTGTGTTGTTAGTTTAAGCAGACTGTGTTTGTCTATTGTTGTGGCTTAGATGAAGATCAGATTAAATTGTATGACCAATTTAAGCAGGTAATTCCAAAGGGTTCACATACTTTTTCTTGCAACTGTAAACTCAGGGTACCAAACGCTGTCTTCCAACCCTAGATAGGAGAGCATTTTCTTAACCATATCCCTTTTACCAAACCTATTTTTATTTATTTTTTAACCTTTATATAATCAAAGTGGAGTGAAAATAGTGTCTCTGTGGCATCCAGCTCACCAGGCTCCTCTTTGCAAATAGACTTCAAAGAGGAAGTTGGTGTAGGAGAAGTTGAGTGGTGTGTGAGAATCACTCAGATACAATTACAGTTACTCTGTTTCATACCAAGTCTGTTTTTCAAGTTGAAACATAATGTGACAACCATATGTTTTGCATCGAACTCAAATGTAACTTTTCCTTTTTTGTCTTGAGTCAAATGAATAGTGGAGTTTGGTTCATGATTGAACTGTATTTTTAAATCCCACACACATTCCTATTCAAGCCTGTCAAGAATCAACATCTTCACAGTATCTTCTGTTATGTTGAACATTCAAAATAAATTAAAGAAATTAATTATGAGTAATGAGATTCAATATGTTCAAAGTACTGCTGTTTGTTCATGTATTAGCTTCACAACTGAAAGACATAGTGTATTTGATGTGGGGATGGTTCAATGCAATGTGTTGTGTGAGTTCAGCTACTCTACCAGTAAGTGTATGTTTGTACTGTTTCAAGTAATCAGTAGTGTGTGAGTTCTCACATGGCTTGTTCTGAGAACATGTTTTTTCTCATGGGCCTCTTTATGTCAGGTGAGTCTTCCACACAGCAACAGCAACAACTAGTTATAAATCAGAAAGAGGAATAAGCACAAGTGATGATATTTCATGGTGTGAGCTATATTCCCGTCTGTCTCAATGTATAGAAAAGTGTACAGATAACTCCTGATAAATTGAGTTTAATAGTCTGGATTCAAACATTGTGCTCCAGATATGTGCATGATCCAGTTTAGGGCATGGAGTGGTGACATCAGGACTCCACCTTCCGGCGCCGACAGAGATGGCCGCTTCGCTTCGCGTTCCTAGGAAACTATGCCGTATTTTCATTTTTTTACATGTTATTTATTACATACAGTCGGGAGGAACTACTGAATATAAGAGCAACGTCAACTCACCATCATGACGACCAGGAATACGACTTTCCTGAAGCGGATCCTGTGTTCTGCCTTCCACCCAGGACAATGGATCGGATCCCAGCTGGCGACCCAAAACAACGAAGTCGTAAAAGAGGCAAACAAAGCGGTCTTCTGGTCAGGCTCCGGAGACGGGCACATCGCGCACCTCTCCCTAGCATACTCCCAGTCTCTTGACAACAAGGTTGATGAAATCCAAGCAAGGGTAGCAAGGATAGCATTCCAGAGAGACATCAGAGACTGTAATGTTCTTTACTTTTCCAATCGAGAGACGCTATCAGAGTCGGTGCAGCCAGCTGGTTTCTTCACGCATCGCGCCGACAGAAACAAGCATCTTTCTGGTAAGAAGAAGGGCGGGGGTGTATGCCTTATGATTAACGAGACGGGGTGTGATCATAACAACATACAGGAACTCAAGTCCTTCTGTTCACCTGACTTAGAATTCCTCACAATCAAATGTCGACCGCATTATCTACCAAGGGAATTCTCTTAGATTATAATTACAGCTGTATATATTCCCCTCCAAGCAGACACATCGATGGCCCTGAACAAACTTTATTTGACTCTATGCAAACTGGAAACCACATATCCTGAGGCTGCATTCATTGTAGCTGTGGATTTTAACAAGGCTAATCTGAAAACAAGACTCCTTAAATTGTATCAGCATATCGATTGCGCAACCAGGGCTGGTAAAACACTGGATCATTGTTATTCTAACTTCCGCGACGCCTATAAGGCCCTCCCCCGCCCTCCTTTCGGAAAAGCTGACCACTACTCCATTTTGTTGCTCCCAGCCTACAGACAGAAACTAAAACAAAAAGCTCAGGCCTGTTCAACGCTGGTCCGACCAATCTGATTCCACGCTTCAAGACTGCTTCGATCATGTGGCTTGGGATATGTTCCGCATTAAGTCCAACAACAACATTGACGAATACGCTGATTCGGTGAGCTAGTTCATTAGAAAGTGCATTGATGATGTCGTACCCATAGCAACGATTAAAACATTCCCAAACCAGAAACCGTGGATTGATGACAGCATTCGCGTGAAACTGAAAGCGCGAACCACTGCTTTTAACCAGGGCAAAGTGACCGGAAACATGACCAAATACAAACACTGTAGCTATTCCCTCCTCAAAGCAATCAAACAAGCTAAGCTTCAGTATAGAGACAAAGTAGAGTCGCAATTCAACGGCTCAGACACAAGAGGTATGTGGCAGGGTCTACAGTCAATCACGGATTACAAAAAGAAAACCAGCCCCGTCGCGGACCAGGATGTCTTGCTCCCAGACAGAATAAATAACTTTTTTGTCCGCTTTGAGGACAATACAGTGCCACTGACACTGCCCGCAACCAAAATCTGCAGGCTCTCATTCACTGCAGCCGATGTGAGTAAAACATTTAAACGTGTTAACCCTTGCAAGGCTGCAGGCCCAGATTACATCCCCAGCCGCGTCCTCAGAGCATGCGCAGACCAGCTGGCTGGTGTGTTTACGGACATATTCAATCAATCCTTATCCCAGTCTGATGTTCCCACATGCTTCAAGAGGGCCACCATTGTCCCTGTTCCCAAGAAAGCTAAGGTAACTGAGCTAAACGACTACCGCCCCGTAGCACTCACTTCCGTCATCATGAAGTGCTTTGAGAGACTTGTCAAGGACCATTTCACCTCCACCCTACCTGACACCCTAGACCCACTCCAACTTGCTTACCGCCCAAATAGGTCCATAGACGACGCAATCGCAATCGCAACCACAATGCACACTGCCCTAACCCATCTGGACAAGAGGAATACCTATGTGAGAATGCTGTTCATCGACTACAGCTCAGCATTTAACACCATAGTACCCTCCAAACTCATCATCAAGCTCGAGACCCTGGGTCTCGACCCCGCCCTGTGCAACTGGGTACTGGACTTCCTGATGGGCCGCCCCCCAGGTGGCGAGGGTAGGTAACAACATCTCCACCCCGCTGATCCTCAACACTGGGGCCCCACAAGGGTGCGTTCTGAGCCCTCTCCTGTACTCCCTGTTCACCCACGACTGCGTGGCCATGCACGCCTCCAACACAATCATCAAGTTTGCGGACGACACTACAGTGGTAGGCTTGATTACCAGCAACGACGAGACGGCTTACATGGAGGAAGTGAGGGCCCTCCGAGTGTGGTGTCAGGAAAATAACCTCACACTCAACGTTAACAAAACAAAGGAGATGATTGTGGACTTCAGGAAACAGCAGAGGGAGCACCCCCCTATCCACATCGACGGGACAGTAGTGGAGAGGGTTGTAAGTTTTAAGTTCCTCGGCGTACACATCACGGACAAAGGGAGTTGGTCCACCCACACAGTCAGCGTCGTGAAGAAGGCGCAGCAGCGCCTCTACAAACTCAGGAGGCTGAAGAAATTTGGCTTGTCACCAAAAGCACTCACAAACTTCTACAGATACACAATCGAGAGCATCCTGTCGGGCTGTATCACCGCCTGGTATGGCAACCATAAGGCTCTCCAGAGGGTAGTGAGGTCTGCACAACGCATCACTGGGGGCAAACTACCTGCCCTCCAGGACACCTACACCACCCGATGTCACAGGAAGGCCATAAAGATCATCAAGGACAACAACCACCCGAGCCACTGGCTGTTCACCCCGCTATCATCCAGAAGGCGAGGTCAGTACAGGTGCATCAAAGCAGGGACTGAGAGACTGAAAAACAGCTTCTATCTCAAGGCCATTAGACTGTTAAACAGCCACCACTAACATTGAGTGGCTGCTGCCAACACACTGATTCAACTCCAGCCACTTTAATAATGGAAATTGATGTAAAAATATATCACTAGCTACTTTAAACAATGCTACTTAATATAATGTTTACATACCCTACATTACTCATCTCATATGTATATGTATATACTGTACTCTATATCATCTACTGCATCTTTATATAATACGTGTATCACTAGCCACTTTAAAATATGCCACTTTGTTTACATACCCTACATTACTCATCTCATATGTATGTACTGTACTCAATACCATCTACTGCATCTTGCCTATGCCGTTCTGTACCATCACTCATTCATATATCTTTATGTACATGTTCTTTATCCCTTTACACTTGTGTGTATAAGGTAGTAGTTGTAGAATTGTTAGGTTAGATTACTCGTTGGTTATTACTGCATTATCGGAACTAGAAGCACAAGCATTTCGCTACACTCACATTAAAACCTGCTAACCATGTGTATGTGACAAATACATTTGATTTGATTTGATTTGTATATTGAAATTAGTTCATATATTTTGCTGCAGAAGGAGAGATAGACTGTACTGAAAAGATCATATTACCTCCCTGATGTTGTCCTTCATGTTCCAAGTGTTTTGGCCTGTTTGGCCAACGAGATTTGATTGCCACAATGGCAGATAGACTGGACGTACTGACTAGCTCCTGTATGCAAATCCCATGTTCATTTGATAGTCCTTACTATAAATTGAACAGCACAATACTTACCTCTGGAGTGTGGATTAAAGAATTACCAGTCTTTGGTGGGCGTCCGGACAATGTGATATTTAACAGCAGTAAGAAGGTCAACAGATATCAAGGGTAGATAACTGATAACATGTCCCAGAAGAACTGCACCACAGTCTTCTTCACTGTAACCACCAGTTACTCTGATAAATCGCCCTTCAGAATTGAGAGTCAATCATTCAAAGCAACAGACCCTCAACAAGTCTGTTTATTTACTGTAGTTGTCAATGGTAAGAAGAGACAGACTATTTAACTTGTATACATTTTTCTAAAATTATGTGAATAGAATAAGACCAAGTAGGTGCCTGTCAGTGTAAAATATATTTATCTGCAGTCCGATCATTACTGTCTCAGGTGAGGTGAAGGAAGGACAGGACCCCTGTCAGCTTGAACTGCTCTGCTTTCACTCCCTGTCCTGAACACCCCCCTGAGCTGACATGGACTCTCCCAACACATTTCACACCTGAGAACCAAATGCAGGAGAATCCAGACCAGACCAAATCTGTTCTATCTATGATGACCTTCGCTCCATCATACCTTCATCATGAGAAGAACATCACTTCTACTGCAGTCTACCCAGTAGGGACAAGCAACAAGAAAACCTAACAAAACATGATGCTTAACGATTCATGTAAGATTTAGTAACCGGTTCCTGAAGAATAGATGATTCTATCATGTTTTGACTGATAATTGTAATAGAGTGGTTTTGATGAGACTATTCAATATACCATATCCAGATACATTCTAAATGAACCCCTCTCCCTCAGTCTCTCCTAAGGACACCTCAGCCTCCATCCGTTTGGATGGTTTATCAATACACCCAGTCACTACAAACCCACTCAGGGATTTCACCCACAAGAGGTTGGTGGCACCTTAATTAGGGAGAACGTACTCGTGGTAATGGCTGGAGCAGAACAGGTGGAATGGTACCAAATACATCCAACAAGTTTTCAATGTGTTTGATTCCATTCCATTTGCGCCTTTCCAGACATTATTATGAGTTGTCTTCCTCTCAGCAGCCTCCACTGATTTCACCATAAGGTCAATGGTGACTTTAAAACAGTTACATAGTTTAACGGGTGTGATTGGAGAAAACTGAGGATGGATCAGCAACATTGTGGAATAAGTCAAGGGGTCCTTTCTGAAGACACTGAGGATACCAAACATTAGGAACACCTTCCTAACTTACATTTTTAATATTTAATCAATTTTTAATTCAAGCTGTACAACAACAGAATGTGGAATAAGTCAAGGGGTACTTTCTGAAGACACGGAGTATACCAAACATTAGGAACACCTTCCTAATTTTGAGTTGAAACCGCTTTTGGCTTCAGAACAGCCTCAGTTCATCGGGGCATGGACTCTACAAGGTGTCGAAGCGTTCCACAGGGATGCTGGCCCATGTTGACTCCAATGCTTCCTACAGTTATGTCAAGTTGGATGGATTTCCTTTGGGTGGTGGACCATTCTTGATACACACCGGAAACTGTTTAGAGTGAAAAAAAACAGCAGTGTTGCAGTTCTTGAAACCAGTGTGTCTGCCACCTACTACCACACCTCGTTCAAAGGCACATACATTTTTGTCTTGCCCAAACACCCTCTAAATGGCACACATACACAATCCATGTCTCAATTGTTTCGAGGCTTAAAAATCCTTCTTTAAACTGTCTCCCCCCCTTCATCTACAATGATTGAAGTGGATTTAACAAGTGACAACAATAAGGGATCATAGAATACACCTGCATTCACCTGGTCAGTCTATGTCATGGGAAAAAGCAGTAAGCTTGGTTCTGTTTTATCACCTAATACCTACTCATATATCCATTGATAGTGAGTGGTAGCCTGATCTGCTTGCAGGCACATTGTTTCATTGTATTTTCATACATATTATCCACATATAGGCAAAGCAGTTTCCACATAACTGAAAAGAGCTTGTTCGTCCCTTTTTTGTCAGTCCCCCCATATCCCCATTCCCACCATATAGCAGCATCAGCGTAGTATAATGTCCAATAGTCAATACTTTCTCTCTTCTCTCTCTGAACCATCTGGTCCCTTCACCTCTCAATTCCTGACCTTGTCCTCCAGAGCTTTCAGCTCTCCCTCCACCTGTTGGGGGAGGTCGGCTCCCACCTGCTGGGTAAAGTACACCCTCAGCTCCTGGGTATCCTTCTCCCAGAAGACCTTGGGAAGGTCGAAGAGTGATTTGTCCAAATTTAGTTTTTTCGCAAGTTTAGGAGAATTAGGCTGCAGGTTAGGAGAATTAACGTAGCAGGTTATGTAACGTAACGGAAAAGTGTTAGGATTAGCTCAAATGCTAAAAGAATTTGACGTCAATTTGACAAAGCTTTATCCCATCTAGACTTGACCGTCATAGAGGGAGTGTAAGGGGTGTGTAACTGGTGGCAGGGAAGTCAGACGCAGGAGAGCAGAACTAGGTAACAGCCGGAGCTGTTTAACTCCAAAACCAACGGCATCAAGAAATAATCAACATGGGTACAAAACGCGACACGCACCAGGCAACATGTGCACAAGCACTTACAACAAACAATAGCACACAAAGACATAGGGGGAACAGAGGGTTAAATACAGAAAACAGGACAAAACAAATGGAAAATGAATAACGGATCGGCAATGCCTAGAAGACCGGTGACGTCGATCGCCGAACACCGCCCGAACAAGGAGAGGAACCGACTTCGGAAGAAGTTGTGACAGGAAGCCCATGTCCAACTTGCCTCCCAGTACCTGTAGATCGCGGTCTCCCTCCTGTGGCACTCGGGACATTCTTTTCACGCCACTGCAATAAGAAGTAATTTTGGTAGCAGGTTAGGAGCAGGGCTGGACTACAAAACGGCCCCTGATAGCATATGATAGCAAAATATGTTGAATAGCAGGAAAATTAGCTTGAAATCAACTACATTTTCTGTCAGCTTCATGACAACATGTCGTATAGCATTATAAAACTGTAAATATGTTTTTCCGCACCACCATGGCAAAATGGGTTGAAATTCCCTCCGCACCATGGCAAAATGGGTTGAAATGATCTCCACACAATTGCAAAATGGGTTGAAATGCTCTCCCCACCATGGCAAAATGGGTTGAAATGCTCTCCGCACCATCGAGAGCATTTCAACCCAGCTGCACCATCGAGGGCATCTTGACCGGTTGCATCACCGACTGCTATGGTCACTGCTCGGCATCTGACTGTAAGGCGCTACAGAGGGTAGTACGTACGGCCCAGTACATCACTGGGGCCAAGCTTCCTGCAATCCAGGACCTATATACTAGGCGGTGTCAGAGGAAAGCCCAAAGTCATAGACTGTTCTCTCTACTTCCGCACAGCAAGCGGTACCGCAGCACCAAGTATCGGACCAAAATGCTCGTTAACAGCTTCTACCCCCAAGCCATAAGACTGCTGAACATTGAATCAAATGGCCAACGGACTATTTACATTTACCCCCCACCTTCATTTGTTTTGTACACTGCTGCTTCTCGCTGTTTATTATCTATGCATGGTCACTTCACCCCTACCTCCATGTACAAATTACCTCGACTAACCTGTACCCCCACATTGACTCTGTACCGGTACTCCCACATTGACTCTGTACCGGTACTCCCACATTGACTCTGTACCGGTACTCCCACATTGACTCTGTACCGGTACTCCCACATTGACTCTGTACCGGTACTCCATGAATATAGCCGCGTATTTTGCACATTTCTTGCGTTTCTTTTAATAATATTTTACCTTAGTTAATTTAGTAAACACTCTCTTAACTCCTTCTTGAGTTGCACTGTTGGTTAAGGGCTTGTAAGTAATCATTTCACGGTAAGGTCTACACTTGTTCTATTCAACGATTATGATTTAACTCGTTTAAAAAAAACATCACACACACGTTCTCATTGAAGCCTGGGAGACCACCTGTTGGGGGAGGTCGGCTCCCACCTGCTGGGTAAAGTACGCCCTCAGTTCCTGGGTCTCCTTCTCCCAGAAGGCCTTTGGGAAGGTTGTGGGTTTTGTCTAGAAGGGATACAGCTTTTGTCAAAATTGAGTTTTCTAGCAAGTTTGGGAGAATTTTTGCAGCAAGTTAGGATAATTAACATAGCAGGTTATGAAAATTAAATTAAAGTACGAAAAAGGGTTAGGATTAGCTAAAATGCTGTAATAATTATACTTTTCACATTTTTGACAAAAGCATAATCCCATCTAGACTTGACCACCGAAGAGGTCACCCATGTCCTCCTTGCTGTCCAGGACCTGCAGGTGGCTGGCTCCCTCCTGTGTCTCCCGCGACATTCTTTTCACGGCACTTCAATAAGAAGCGATTTTGGAAGCAGGTCAGCAGCAGGGATTACTGAACTGCCCCAGATAGCATATGATAGCAAAATGTGTAGAACTGATTGTAGCGTTAAAATTGAAACCTTTTATATCGGCCTCATGGAAAAATGTGAACACAAGCATGAGGTGCTATAAAACAGCAAACATATAAATAATAATTTTCTCTGCACCATGGCAGAACGTGTTGAAATGAAGGAAAGTAAGCTCAGGGTCCCAAATGCCCTCATCCAACCCTGGTTAGGAGAGCATTTTCCCTAAACCTGACTATTTAACCTGACCTTAACCTCAGGCTCTTAACATGCTAAGAAAATTCTCCTAATCTGCTACATGAGATCTCATAAACATGCTATGAAAAAGTCAAATCCGTATCAAAGTGGAGTGAAAAGATTGTCTCTGTGGCATCCAGCCCACCAGGCTCCTCTTTGCAAATAGACTTCAAAGAGGAAGTTGGTGTCGGAGAAGTTGAGAGGTGTGTGAGAATCACTCAGATACAATTACAGTCACTCTGTCTCATACCAAGTCTGTTTTTCATGTTGAAACATAATGTGACTACCATATGTTTTGTATCAAACTCGAATTTAACAAATTTAACTCTTGAATAAATGAATAGTGGATTTTGGTTCATGATTTAACTATATGTTTAAATCCCACACACATTCCCATTCAGGCCTGGGAGATAGAGGAGAGGAGATGGTTATAATGCCTAAAGTTTAATTTGTTCTGTTTAACAATGTGTCGGGGGCGGACATAGTGATTTGGGGGCCAGTTTCAAAATACTGCTGACCTGTCCTACCCCGAGAAAGGGACAATAAATACTGAAGAATTGTTTGAAAATAATTTCACATCTATTAGGAAGTACGTCACAGTTGAGATGTGAGATATGCCACATGAATTTCATCACTTTAGTTAGTCAGACCTCACTATGGGTGTGACAGTTTCTGCTGTAGACAGTTTACGTTACCGTCTAAGGCAAGTATCGACTTCTTCACTATATTTTCTGTTAATTTGAATGTTCAAAATAAATGAAAGGAGATTAATTATGAGTAATGAGATTCAATATGTTCTAATGTACTGCTGTTTGTTCATGTATTAGCTTTACAACTGAAGGACATCGTGTATTTGATATGGGGATGGTTTAATGTGTTGTGTGAGTTAAGTTACTCCACCAGTAAGTGTATGTTTGTACTGTTTCAGGTGATCAGTGGTGTGTGAGTTCTCACATGGCTTGTCCTGAGAACATGTTTTTTCTCATTGGCCTCTTTATATCAGGTGAGTCTTCCACACAACAACAACTAGTTATGAATCAGACATAAAGGAATAACCACAAGACATTATATTTTATGGGATGCGCTATATTCCAGCTTTTAATTGTGTAGAAAAGTGTAAAGTTAATTCCTGATTAGTATATTTTAATAGTCTGGATTTAAACTGCTGTGTATCTCATGTATACTTGATTGTGTGTTTTGAAATGGTGGCACAAACAGTCATTGAAATGACTTTTTCACACAGAGGAATTGGGTGATGTATAATTTTGTTAATGAAATACATTAATAACTATAACAAAATGTGTTATTTGGTAACTCAAGTTCCCTTTATCTAATATTAGGTTTTTGGTTGAAGATCTGATAACATTCAGTGTTAAAAAAAGAGCAAAAATAGAGAACCAGAAAGGGGGTAAATTCTGTTTAGTTTCACTGTATGTTCATGTGAAACCGAGGTCAGCATTCGGCTAACAGAATAGCTTCCATCACTGTCCCTGTCACCATACCGGGCTAAAACCAGATTAGCATCAACATACATTATTCTTTTAATTTCACATATATTTCATTGTTTCCAATTTCATTAAATGTTATAAAATTGTAATCTTTTGGTTCATCCATAATGCATAATAAGCATCATCAACAGGGGGATGATGCTTATTGGTTTTACCATGATAAGATGTAGAAAGAATAGATTCATTTATAAGACTTCTTAATAAAAATAATTGTTCATAAGAAGGGCCTGAGATGAAAGTCAATATTCTGACCACTAGGGGTCAATGTTTTAAATAGGAACTCCAGTAGGCCTCCCTCTGTAGTAGTAGGATCTCCATGTTACCTCCTCTCCTTGGTAGAGCAACATGCTCAATACCTGTGTATTTGAGGGAGGAGATGGGATGGTTAGCTTCAACAAAGTGAGCTGCTACTAGATAATCAGTGTTCTTACAGCTATGCATTGTTTTAAATGTTTTTTTGTTTGTAATGAGTTGGCTTCCACATGAACATGTGATGAGATAGATTACTCCCTTTATCTTGCAAGAGATGATACCCCTAACAGGGATTTTTCCACCTGTATGTGTGTGTCTGAAGAAGGATGTTTTTGTAGTGCTATTGCACTGTGAGCGTGAGTCACATTTGTAGATCCCATTTGGAATGGGTGTCAAGAGTGTCTGAGTGGGCTCAGGGGGCAGGTCAGATCTCACTAAGCTATCCACAATATTGCGACCACGCTTATAGACCACCAGTGAGGGTTCCTTGAAGATGTGTACAATTTTCTTGTCTGATTGCAAAATATGCCAGTGCTTTTCAGGATTGCTTTCATTTTCTCTGAACACTTGGTTTACTTATTGCAAAAGACTATTGCGTTGTTTTTCTTCTTTGGTTTACTTTTTAGCAATTCCTCTCATGTTTTTTGAGATATTTTCAGCATCGCAGGATCAAGAATTTCTTCCTTCTAGCCTCTGATTTTGAAATGATTTGTCATTTTCTTGGCTTTGCTGTCAAAATCTGACTGTTGGCAACAGATTCATTTAACCCTGCTTAACTGGCTATATGGTAGACCATTCCTGAGGGGAAGGGGATACATAATATCCCCACGTAGCAGGTTATTGAGGTTTGTTGGCCTTGTTTACAAGTCTGTATGTAATGCATCATTCTCTTTGATGATCCATAAGTCCAGGTAGTTAATTTTTCTCTCAACAGTGAACAGTGAATTTGAGATATTCAGAGCTCTCGTTTAGCAGAGTTTGGAATTAATTTGTGTCTCTATGTTTTGTAAATGAGTGCTTCCTCAAATTGTACCACATACAGCTTCACATAGTTGGGGGAAAAGGGGGAGCCCATGGCTACACCCCGAATTTAAATGATAAAGTCTGACTCAAAGATGAATTAGTTATTGGATAATACCAGTTCAGTGAGATACAAGATGCAATCATTAGCTGGAACAAGGGTAGGATCTCTCTGCTGAAGGAAGTGTTGCAGGTAACAAAATATAATTTAAAAGTTGGCATTAAGGTGTCTGTAATAGAATATACTTGTCTAAAACAAATGTAGACATTAATAAATGCATTTCTATATCTTCCAACATCTGTTTTACACTGAAGGAGGAGTAACAAGATGGCTGTGCAGTTGCCTCCAAACAGAGGCCCCTGTCAGTCATCTAGGGTTAATAGATATCATTGGACTGAACTGATAATACATCAGAACCTCCCTGATGTTGTACTTTATGTTGCAGGTGTTTTGGCCTGTTTTGGTCAACGAGATTTGATCGTCACAATGCCAGATAGACTGCATGGACTGACTGGCTCCTGTGTGCAAATCCCATGTTCATTTAATGTTCCTGAACAACATAATAATACATTTAAAGCCACAATACCAACCTTTGGAGTGTGGATAAAAACACATCCAGATGTTCATCAGTATCCTGGAAACGTGATTTTTCACAGTAATGGGAAAGTCAACAGATATCAAGGGAAGATAACTGGAAACATGTCCCAGAATAACTGCACCACAGTCTTCTTCAATGTCACCACCAGTTACTCTGATAAATACTACTTCAGGATTGACGGTCAACCATACCGTGCAACAGATCCTGATAAGTCTGTTGAAATAGTTGTCAGGGGTAAGATACAATTGACCTGTTTACCAATTATTTTTTCCAGTTTAGAATCCTTGCATCATAAGAGTAGAACAAGTGGACAGTTTAACTATTAGTGTAAAATATATTTATCTACAATGTATTACAGATTTTCCTTCCAGTCCCATCATTACTGTCTCAGGTGAGGTGAAGGACGGGAACCCTGTCAGCTTGAACTGCTCTGCTGTCGCTCCCTGTCCAGAACACCCCCCCGAGCTGACATGGACTCTCCCAACACAGTTTACATCTGACAACCAACTGCAGGAGAATTCAGACCAAACCAATTCAGTTCTCTCCACGGTGACCTTCACTCCATCATATCTTCATCATGAGAAGAACATCACTTGTACTGCAGTCTACCCAGTAGGGACAAGCAACAAGACAGCTGAACATAACATGATGCTTAACGTTTCATGTAAGATTTAGTCACCGGTTCCTGAAGAATAGATCATTCTATCATGTTTTCACTGATGATTGTAATAGAGTGGGTTTGATTAGACTATTCAATATACCATATCCATATCCATTGTAAATGAACCCCTCTCCCTCAGTCTCTCCTAAGGACACCTCGGCCTCCATCAGTCCGGCTGATCCAGTATCTGTGGGCAGCTGTGTTAATCTGACCTGCAGCAGTACAGCCAACCCTCCTGTGACAAACTTCACCTGGTTCCAGATCAGTGGAGATAAACCAACACAGGTAGCATCTGGACAGAGTTACACCCTCAATGTGACTGTAGATGGAGGACTGTACTTCTGTGAAGCAAGAAATAGTCACGGCTGTGGGAAGTCAAAGGAAGTGCAGCTGGCTATTAAAGGTAAAACGGGCATGTAGTACACAATCCTAGGTTAGATATATAATATATACACAAATGTCTGTGGACACCACTTTAAATTAATAGATTCAGCTATTTAAGCCTCACCCATTGCTGACAGGTGTATAAAATCGAGGACAAAGCCGTGCAATCTCCATAGACAAAAACAGGCAGTATGGCAGTAGATTGGCAACATTCACTACAGAGTTCTAAACAGCCTCTGGAAGCAACGGCAGCACAATAAGTTGTCATAAGTCATTGGGAGCATCATGAAATGGGTTTCTATGGCTGTGCATCCGCACACAAGCCTAAAATCACCATGCACAATAGCAAGAATCGTACTCTGGAGATGTGGAAACCCGTTCTCTGGAGTGATGAATCACGCTTCAACATCTGGCAGTCCAACGGATGATTCTGGGTTTGGCGGTTGCCAATAGAACGCTACCTGCCCCAATGCATATTGCCAACTGTAAAGTTTGGTGGATGAGGAATGGTCTGGAGCTGTTTTTCATGGTTCGGCCTAGGCACCTTTTGTTCCAGTGAAGGGAATGCTACAACATACAATGACATTCTGTATTCCATATTAATACACATGATTTTAGAATGAGATGTTCGACGAGCAGGTGTCCACATACTTTTGGTCAAGTAGTGTTCTTCAGAGATATTTATGTGAGAAATGACCATAATATGTTCTGTGTTTTCAGGGTCAGGAGAGCATGTTAACCCAACGGTTTTTGGGGTTGCAGCAGGAACTCTGGGGGCATTTTTGCTTATCAGCCTGATCAGTCTTTTTGTATGGTAAAAACTTTTCCTGGCATCAATGTAAAAACAAAAATGTATGTTGTGTTTGTGCTTTTGCATATGAATACCTTTCTAAATGTCTTCCAGGAGGAGAAACTCGAGGCTCCACGATGGACTTGAAAGGACAGACAGTCCACAGGGACAGGTGGGAATAAGGCTCAACTTTAAAAACCATCTACAAAGTGTATCTAAGGAAGTAATGAATTAATGCTGAAACTATTCAAAGCCATGAGGTTAACATCACTTTAGAGGAAGTTTAGGGGAGATGACCACATCGAAAGCAATGCCACATCCTGTAAGAACATGGAATGATAACAGAATAGCTGTTGGACTTTGACAGTGTTTACTGTCTTTACACCTGTCAGTTGAATTGACATTTTCATTGACATCCCCTCAGTATGTGTTGTGTAACCTGCTGACCTTAGAGTTTTACACATTACTGAGCTTAGAGCTTTACACCTGTTCCTCTCTCTGTGTTCTCTCCACAGAACTCCCCGGTTGGGACAGTGTGTACTAACCAGGCCACAGCCAGAGAGGAACCAGAGGAACCTGCAGAAGACCAGCCTGAAGAGATCCACTACGGTGACATAGACTTCTCCAAACTACAGACCAAAGGGACCCCAGCTGCAGCCCAGGACAGGGTCCAGGGACAGGAGAGTGAGTACGCTGAAGTCAACGTGACTGGGAGAGGGGCTCAGGAACCACCACTTAACTACCTAGATGGGCTTTATGCACAAGTCAATAAAAGAGGTGCATGTTAATTATTTTTCCAATGGGTATTAAGTGTTTTTATGTACACTATTGTCATTGTGTTTCTTGTTTCATGTTGGTACTTCTGTTGCATTAATAATTGTGTGCTCTTTGATTATCTGCATATTTGTAACATTTGCTGGGGGAAAAGTGTTTAACTGTTACTATAGTGTTGATATGATGATGCAGGCTACTCTTTATTTTAGACCATTTATTTTGAGTGTTGAGTTCACAGAGCATCTGTTTAATGGGTTCCAGTATAGAGGAACTGCTGAGTTCAACTAGATCACTGAAGGCAGTTTAAGACCATATAAAGTCAATGATGACAGAGGAGAGAAGACACAATTAGTTGGAGAGACAGTGGTCTGATACAAGACAGGAAGTTGGTGCAGTAAGTCGACAAGATGGCAGAATGGTGTTAACATCTACTAGTTACTGTTTATCTTCATCTTTTGTGCAGTTGCCAGAATAACAATTTTATCTATTTTCAGTGTATAGCTATTTAGAATTTATAGTTTCAGTTTTTATGTTGAGTGTTAAACAACATAATCAATTGAGGCTGAATTTACGGTTGTTTATTAATTGCACTGCAATAAAAACCTTTACATTCAATTTCCATGACATCTTTTGGTGTTATTGGTCCCTCTGCAACTGGATCCTGGACTTCCTGATGGGCTACACCCCAGGTGGTAAGGGTAGGAAACAACACATCTGCCTCTCTGATACTCAACACGGGGGTCCTTCAAGGGTGTGTGCTTAGTCCGCTCCTGTACTTCCTGTTCACCCATAACCGTGTGGCCAAGCACGACTCCAACACCATCATTAGCTTTGCAGACGAGACAACAGTGTTAGGCCTGATCACCAACAAAAATGAGACAGCCTATACGGAGGAGGTCAGAGACCTGGCAGGGTGGTGCCAGTATAACAACCTTTCACTCAAAGTGATCAAGACAAAGGAAGAGATGATCGTGGGCTACAGGAAATGGAGGGCCGAGCACGCCCCCATTCTCATTGATGAGGCTGTAGTGGAGCAGGTTGAGAGCTTCAAGCTCCTTGGTGTCCACATCACCAACAAACTATCATTGTCCAAACACACCAAGACAGTCGTGAAGAGGGCACAACAACACCTATACCCCCTTAGGAGACTGAAAAGATTTGGACTGGGTCCTCAGATCCTCAAAAGGTTATACAGATGTATTGTGTCATTTTGCAGTCACTTTTATTGTAATTAAGAATATAATATGTTTCTAAACACATTCATGTGGATGCTACCATGATTACGTATAGTCCTGGATGAATAGTGAATAATTATGAGTGAGAAACATTATACCCCCCAACCCCCCAAATTGCTAACCTCCCCGTCATTGCAGAGGTGAGAGGTTAGCATGTCTTGGGGGTATGATATTTGTGCCTCTGTGAAGTCAATGTGAAGTCAATCATGAATCAATCAGGTTTAATACAAATTGCAAAAGGTAGACAACATCCATCTTAGAAGCAGAGACAATGTCTTACTGGCCTCTTGGAGACAGTCCCTTTATTTCCTAATCAGACCAACAAATGTTCTGAAACACCAGCCTCTTGGAGACAGTCCCTTTATTTCCTAATCAGACCAACAAATGTTCTGTAAACACCAGCCTCTTGGAGACAGTCCCTTTATTTCCTAACCAGACCAACACATGTTCTGTAAACACCAGCCTCTTGGAGACAGTCCCTTTATTTCCTAACCAGACCAACACATGTTCTGTAAACACCAGCCTCTTGGAGACAGTCCCTTTATTTCCTAATCAGACCAACAAATGTTCTGTAAACACCAGCCTCTTGGAGACAAGCCCTTAATTTCCTAATCAGACCAACACATGTTCTGTAGACACCAGCCTGAGAGGCTTGTAGGAAGTCAAAACAAAAGGCAGTGGCTTTGTTAACTATTACAGAATCAGTGTTTAACAGAATACAATAATAATCAGTATATCCTTCCTCCAGTCTGGCATCAATCACTATAATCAGTTATGAGTTTAATCCACAACATACAGCATTGAGTGTAGTGACCATCAACCCAAGTGTTACAAACAGCACACTGGAAATCATGTAACAGAAAGGTCAAATATATGAATATGTTTAACATGATATGAATCACTCTAAACTGAATCTGAACTTTATTCATCTTAAATATCCCCAGTACATGTCTATGTTCATGTGTGTATTGTTGGAAGTTATTATGTTGTTTTTCATTTTGAGTGTTGATCAAGAGACACAAATGAGGCTGCATTTGAGGTTGTTCATTAATTGCACTGTAATAAAAACCCACCTGCTGGGTAAAGTACGTCCTCAGCTCCTGGGTCTCCTTCTCCCAGAAGGCCTTGGGCAGGTCCAAGAGGGTTTTGTGTAGAAGGGATACAGCTTTTTGTCAAAATGAACTTTTCCTAGCAAATGTAGGAGAACTTGTGCAGCAGGTTGGGAGAATTAACGTAGCAGGTTAGGATAATTAGATTAAGGTAAGAAAAAGGGTTAGGGTTAGCTAAATTAAAACATAAAATCAACTTAAGAACCTCAATTTGACAAAAGCTGTATCCCATCTAGACATGACCGTCGGGGAGGTACACCTTGCCCTGAAGGTTGATGGCTCCCTCCTGTGGCTCCCAGCCCACCATGCTCTTCCTGGCAGATAGAAGTGATGTAATGAAAGAGGAAGTGGGTGCAGGAGAATTGTGGAAGGGTGTGATAATCCATCAGCTACAATTACAGTTACTCTGTTTCTGGCAAAGTCTGTTTTTCATGCTGAAAGATAATGTGAGATCCGGGAATCTTTTACTGAACTCAAATTTAACTAATCAAGTTGGATGGATTTTGGTTTATGATTTACCTATATTTAAAAAAAATCAAGCCTGTGAGATAGAGGAGAGGGAGAAGGTTATATTGCAGCACGTTTCCATTGTTGTATCAAGGGCGAACTTGACTACTTGGGGGCCTGTAACAAAATGCTGTAAAGGGGTCCCCTTCCCCTAAAAGGGTTATTTACCCACCACACATACATTAACTGCAATGAATATTATTATCCCACAATTAAAAATATATTGTGTATAAGTGTTTCATTTTTGCCAGTAATGAAATGTATATAGGCCATATCAAGCTGTTGAGTCAGTGGCTGACACACACTTTGTGTGTAGAATCAGTCAGTGGGCAGCTGGGGCCCATTTCATTTGAAACTGGTGAAACATGGATCAGGCCAACTCTGCAATGTTTCAAGTAACTGAGACTAATTGTTCTGGAGTAGAAGGTTCAATAGAAAATTACAATGTTCTAAATGCTTAAATTAGCATACCATGTTTTCACAACTGATGTTGACACCCATCACATATAGACTATTCAACATCCTGTCATATAAATGCACTTATTAGGAAGTATGTCACTGATGAGATGTGAGATGTGCCACATGAATTTCTTCTCACTGTTGTAAGGCAAGTGTCAACAACTTCACATCTTATCTTTATATTTTAGTAATGAGATTCAAAATGTTCAATGTACGGCTGTTAGTTCATGTATTAGCTTCACAACTGAAGAACCTATGTGATTATGGACTAAAGTTTCAATGTGATACAGTATGTGTCACGTGACCTACTCTACCAGGAAGTGAATGTTTGACCTGTTTCAGGTGATCAGTAGTGAATGCGTTCTCACATGGCTTGTCCTGAGAACATGTTTTTTTCTCATTGGCCTCTTTATGTCAGGTGAGTCTTCCACTCAACAACAATTAGTTATGAATCAGACATAAAGGAAAAACCACAAGTCATGATATTTTATGGGATGTGTGATATACTGGCTTTTTAATTGTGTAGAAAAGTGTACAGTTCCTTCCTGATTAGTGTATTTTAATAGTCTGGATTCAAACTGTCCCGTGAAAATGTATTTAGCATATTTTTGATACTGAACATTATCAGTTATTCAATCAAAAGCTGATATTAGATAAATGGAAACTGAGTGAACAAATAACACAACATTTACATACTTATTTCATTCATTTCTTAAACAACGTTATGCAACACCCAATGTCCCTGTTTAAAAAAGTAATTGCCCCTTTACACTCAATAACTGGTTGTGCCTCCTTCAGCTGAAATGACTCCAACCAAATGCTTCCTGTAGTTGTTGATCAGTCTCTCACGTTGCTGTGGAGGAATTTTGGCCCACTTTCCCCTGCAGAACTGATTTAACTCAGTGACATTTGTGGGTTTTCAAGCATCGTTTCAAGTCCTGTCACAGTATCTCATTTGGGATTAGGTCTGGACTTTGACTAGGCCATTCCAAAACTTTACATTTGGTACATTAAATACATTTTAATGTATTCCTGATTGTGTGTTTTGGAATGGTGACATAACCAGTTATTGAGTATAAGGTGGGAATTACTTTTTCACACAGGGGCGTGAGAGTTGCATAACTTTGTTAATGAAATATATTAAATAACTATAACAATTTTTTTTGTTATTTGTAAACTCAAGTTCCCTTTATCTAATATTAGGTTTTAGATGAAGATCTGATAACATTCAGTAAAAAAAGAAGCAAAATAGAGAACCAGAAAGGGGGAAAACCTTTTCATGGCATTGTATGTTCATGTGAATCCAACGTCAGTGTTTGGTTAACAGTATATCTTCCACCACTGTCCCTGTCCCCATACCGGGCTCAAAATAGTGGTCATCTGCTCACAACCACACGTCACCTCACTCCTTGACAACACACCAACCAATTGAAAAATCACCTGTACATAGAAATAAATTCATATTAATGTTATTGGGAGAAACTGTACCAATGATGTGTATAAACCCTGGATCGCTGATTCTATGTAACGGCCAATGAGAGACTTTAAATCCACCGGTCTCTATATATGGTAGTCCCCAGAAGAAGCAGTCCTCCATAATAATTCATGGAATTCTACAGTATTTAAATAAAATGTTTCATGGACTATATTACATGTATTTAAGTATTTTGTTGTAGAAGGGACAGTAAAGTTAGTACTCTATAAATAAAATACTTTAATATCTTCGACGACACACGTGACAGTGGTCAGCTATGCATTGTTTTAATTGTCTTTTCGGTTGTCCTACGTAGGCTTTTCCACATGAACATGTGATGAGATAGATTACTCCCTTTTCCTTGCAAGAGATGATACCCCTAACAGGGATGTTTCCACCTGTATGTGGGTGTCTGAAGGATGTTTTTGTAGTGCTATTGAACTGTGAGCATGAGTCACATTGGTATTTCCAACTTGTATTGTGTGTCAAGAGTGTCTGAGTGGGCTCATGGGGCAGGTCAGATCTCACTAAGCCATCCTGGGTTGGTCCTTGAGGTGTGCAATTGTTGTGTCTGATTGCAGAATATGCCAGTGCTTCTTCAGGATTGCTTTCATTTTCTCTGAACACTTGGTGTACTTAGTGCAAAATATTTGTTTTTCTTCTTTGGTTTAGTTTTTAGCAATTCTTCTCGTGGTTTTTGAGATATTTCCATCGTTGCATCATCAATAGTTTTTTCCATGTAGCCTCTGATTTTGAAATTATTTGTCATTTTCTTAGCATTGCTGTCAAAATCTGAATGTTGGCCACAGATTAGTTTAACCCTGCATAACTGGCTGTATGGTAGACCATTCCTGAGGGGAAGGGGATGCATAATATCTCCACGTAGCAGGGTATTGAGGTCTGTTGTGCTTTGTGTACAAGTCTGTATGTAATGCACCACTCTTTGATGATCCATAAGTCCAGGTAGTTTATATTTCTCTCAACAGTGAACAGTGAATTTGAGATATTCAGAGCTCTCGCTTAGCAGAGTTTGGAATTCATTTAGTTCCTGCTGACTTCCTTCCCAGAGCACAGACATCATCTATGTATCTCTTCCATGAGAGGATTTTAGAAAGTAGGGAGTGTGTCTCTGTTTTGTAAGTGGTTCCTCAAATTGTTTCACATACAGGTTCACATAGTTGGGGGCAAAGGAAAATAGGAAAAATAAAAAACTCTGACTCAAAGATGAAGCAGCTATTGTATAATACCAATTTAGTGAGTTTCAAGATGCAACCATTGGCTGGAGAAACGGTAGGGTCTCTCTACTGAAGGAAGTGTTGTAGGTCACAAAATATTATTTAAAAGTTTGCATTAAAGTGTCTGTAATAGAATATACTTGTCTAAAACGAATATAGACATTAATAAATGCATTTCTATAGCTTCCTACATCTGTTTTACACTGGAGGAGGAGTAACAAGATGGCTGTGCAGTTGCCTCCAAACAGAGGCCCCTGTTAGTCATCTAGGGTTAATACATATCATTGGACTGAACTGAAAATATATCAGAACCTCCCTGATGTTGACTTTCATGTTGCAGGTGTTCTGGCCTGTTTTGGTCGACGAGATTTGAATGCCACAATGCCAGATAGACTGGATGTACTGACTGGCTCCTGTGTGCAAATCCCATGTTCATTTGATATTCCTGACCAAAATAAGTATACATTTAACAGCACAATACTAACCTCTGGAGTGTGGATAAAAGAAATCCCGTACTTTGATCTACATCCGGACAGAGTGATATTTAACAGTAGTAAGATGGTCAACAGATATCAAGGGAAGATAACTGGAAACATGTCCCAGAAGAACTGCACCACAGTCTTCTTCAATATAACCACCAGTTACTCTGATAAATACTACCTCAGGATTGAGAGTCAACCATTCCTTGCAACAGACATTAGAAAGTCTGTTAATATCGTTGTCAGGGGTAAGAGACAATTCAACTTTTAACCAACTATTTTTTCCAGTTTAGATTCCTTTCATCAAAGATAAGAGTAGAACAAGTGGACAGTTTAACTGTTAGTGTAAAATAGATTTATCTACAATGTATTACAGATTTTCCTTCCAGTCCCATCATTACTGTCTCAGGTGAGGTGAAGGATGGGACCCCTGTCAGCTTGAACTGCTCTGCTGTCGCTCCCTGTCCCGAACACCCCCCTGAGCTGACATGGACTCTCCCAACATAGTTCACACCTGAGAACCAACTGCAGGAGAATCCAGACCAAACTAAATCAGTTCTCTCCACGGTGACCTTCACTCCGTCATACCTTCATCATGAGAAGAACATCACTTGTACTGCAGTCTACCCAGTAGGGACAAGCAACAAGAGAGCTGAACATAACATGATGCTTAACGTTTCATGTAAGATTTAGTCACCGGTTCCTGTAGAATAGATCATTCTATCATGTTTTCACTGATGATTGATTGTAATAGTGGTTTTGATGAGACTATTCAATATACCATATCCAGATACATTCTAAATGAACCCCTCTCCCTCAGTCTCTCCTAAGGACACCTTGGCCTCCATCAGTCCAGCTGATCCAGTATTAGTGGGCAGCTGTGTTAATCTGACCTGCAGCAGTACAGCCAACCCTCCTGTGACAACCTTCACCTTGTTCCAGATCTGTGGAGATAAACAAATACAGGTAGCATCTGGACAGAGCTACACCCTCAATGTGACTGCTGGTGATGGAGGACTGTACTACTGTGAAGCAAGAAATAGTCACGGCTGTGGGAAGTCGAATGAAGTGCAGCTGGCTATAAAAGGTAAAATGGGCACGTAGGGCACAATCGTAGGTTAGATATACAATATATATTCAAAAGTATGTGGACACCCCTTCAAATGCGTAGATGTAGAAGAGGTACTTCTACACACCTGTTGTAACGTCTTTCTTCCTGGAAAGGAGAGGACCAAAGTGCAGTGTGATTAGTGTCCATGGTTATTTAATGACAGAAACTCAACATGAACACACTACAAAACAATAAACGTGGCAAAACCCAAAAACAGTCCTATCTGTTACAGAGACAGGAGACAATCATCCACAAATCCCAACACAAAACAGGCTACCTAAATATGGCTCCCAATCAGAGACAATGACTAACACCTGCCTCTGATTGAGAACCATATCAGGCCAAACGTAGAAATAGACAAACTAGACACAACATAGAATGCCCACCCAGCTCACGTCCTGACCAACACTAAAACAAGGAAAACACACAAGAACTATGGTCAGAACGTGACACCTGCTGTATGTATCTAGGTATGATACGGTTTTAGGATCTTAATTTGATCACTGTATTGTTGCTTAGAAGTATATTGCATTGTGGGAAACAGAGATAAGCTTTGTGATTTGCATATATTCAACAGAATCCTGCACTAAAACATGGTTATATTAATAGTATTACACTTATCATGCAGCCTTATTTTGTCCAGCTAATAGACTCACCACCAATGGAACAACATTACAGAGGAAACGTTCAAATCCTTTTGCTGCAGGATTATTTCACTGCAACAATACTGGCTAAATTAAGATCTTACATCTGTACATCTACAGTATGTGTATAATTTGTAATATTAGACAATGTGCAAAATGTTTCCTCTTTTTGGAACAGATGGCTATAATGTGTGTTTTATTTACAGGGCATGAAGAGCCTGTTAACCCAAAGGTTTTTGAGATTGTAGGAAAAACCTTGGGGTTGATTTTCCTTTTCAAATCAAATCAAATCAAATGTATTTATTTTTTTCAGCCTTTTCAGCCTGATCACATTCTTTGCATGGTAAAAAGTTATTCCCAGCCTCAGTTTTAACATATTTATCATGCTGATTGTGCTTTTGTATATGAAAACCTAAATGATGTCAATATACCTTTATTCTTGTCTTCCAGGAGGAGGAGAACATCTAGACTCCCCAGTGGGTTTGACATGACAGACCGTTCACAGGGACTGGTGGGAATGGTAGAATAAACCTTTAAAACCCATCTAGAATGTGTGTTTCAGGAAGAATTGAATGAATACTGTGTTGTGTAACCAACTGTAACTATGAAGTCATTATTCTTCTGAAGTGTCGGTCCTGACAACTGATCCTTTCTCTGTGTTCTCTCCACAGAACTCCCCGGTTGGGACAGTGTGCTCTAACCAGGCCACGGTCAGTAGAGGGAACCAAGAACCACCACTTAACAACCTAGATGGGCTTCATGCACAAGTCAATAAAAGAGGTACATTTCATGTATTTTGCCAATGGGTGTTACATTTGTTTACGTATAGTATTGTCATTGTGTATTAACTTTATTTTGACACTTTTGTTACAGCTATAATCGTGTGCTCTTTATCTACGTATTTGTGGAATTTGCTGGGATGAAAAGTGTTAAACTTTTGTATATATATATTTTTTTCACCTTTAGTTAACCAGGTAGGCCAGTTGAGAACAGGTTCTCATTTACAACTGCGACCTGGCCAAGATAAATCAAAGCAGTGCGACAAAAACAACACAGAGTTACACACATGGGATAAACCAACGTACATTCAATAACAATAGAACAATCTGTATACAGTGTGTGCAAATAAAGTAAGGAGGTAAGGCAATAAATAGGCCAATTGTGGCGAAGCAATTTACACTGGAGTGATATACAGTTGAACTCGGAAGTTTACATACACCTTTGCCAAATACATTTGAACTCAGTTTTTCACAATTCCTGACATTTAATCCTAGTAAAAATGCCCTGTCTTAGGTGAGTTAGGATCACCACTTTATTTTAAGAATGTAAAATGTCAGATTAATACTAGAGAGAATTTATTTATTTCAGCTTTTTTTCTTTCATCACATTCCTAGTGGGTCTGAAGTTTACATACACTCAATTAGTATTTGGAAGCATTACCTTTAAATTGTTTAACTTGGGTCAAATATTTCGGGTAGCCTTCCATAAGCTTACCACAATAAGTTGGTGGAATTTTGGCCCATTCCTCCTGACAGAGCTGGTGTAACTGAGTCAAGTTTGTTGGCCTCCTTGCTCTCACACGCTTTTTCAGTTCTGTCCTCACATTTTCTATGGGATTGAGGTCAGGGCTTTGTGATGGCCACTCCAATACCTTGACTATGTTGTCCTTAAGCCATTTTGCCACAACTTTGGAAGTATGCTTGGGGTCATTGTCCATTTGAAAGACCATTTGCGACCAAGCTTTAACTTCCTGACTGATGTCTTGAGATGTAGCTTCACTATATCCACATAATTTTCCTGCCTCATGATGCCATCTATTTTGTGAAGTGCACCAGTCCCTCATGCAGCAAAGCACCCCCACAACATGATGCTGCCACCCCCGTGCTTCACGGTTGGGATGGTGTTCTTCGGCTTGCAAGCCTCCCCTTTTTCCTCCAAACATAACGATGGTCATTATGACTAAACAGTTCTATTTTTGATTCATCAGACCAGAGGACATCTCTCCAAAAAGATTGATCGTTGTCCACATGTGCAGTGCAGTCTTTTTATGGCGGTTTTGGTGCAGTAACTTCTTCCTTGCTGTCAATATAGGACTTGTTTTATTGTGGATATAGATACATTTGTACCTGTTTCCACCAGCATCTTCACAAGGTCATTTGCTGTTGTTCTGGGATTGATTTACACTTTTAGCACCAAAGTATGTTCATCGCTAGGAGACAGAACTCTTCACCTTCCTGAGCGGTATGACAGCTGCGTGGTCCCATGTTTATACTTGCATACTATTGTTTGTACAGATGAACGAGGTAACTTCAGACGTTTGGAATTGCTCCCAAGGATGAACCAGGCTTGAACCAGGAGGTCTTGGCTGATTTATTTAGATTTTCCCATGAGGTCAAGCAAAGTGGCACTGAGTTTGAAGGTAGGCCTTGAAACATCCGCAGGTACACCTCCAATTCACTCATTTGATGTCAATTAGCCTATCAGAAGTTCTAAAGCCATGACATCATTTTCTGGAATTTTCCAAGCTGTTTAACGGCACAGTCAACTTAGTGCATGTAAACTTCTGACCCGCTGGAATTGTAATACAGTGAATTATAAGTGAAATAATATGTCTGTAAACAATTGTTGGAAAGATTTGTTGTGTCATGCACAAAGTAGATGTCCTAACGGACTTGCCAAAACTATAGTTTGCTAACAAGAAATTTGTGGAGTAGTTGAAAAACGAGTTTTAATGACTCCAACCTAAGTGTATGTAAACTTCCGACTTCAACTGTATGTGCAGATGAGGATGTGCAAGTAGAAATACTGGTGTGCAAAAGAGCAGAAAAACAAAAACATATATGGGGATGAGGTAGGTAGTTGTTTGGATGGGCTATTTACAGATGGGCTGTGTACAGCTGCAGTGATTGGTAAGCTGCTCTGATAGCTGACGCTTAAAGTTAGTGAGGGAAATATAAGTCTCCAACTTCAGTGATTTTTGCAATTCGTTCCAGTCATTGGCAGCAGAAAACTGGAAGGAAAGGTGGCCGAAGGAGGTGTTGACTTTGGGGATGACCAGTGAAATATACCTGCTGGAGCGCGTGCTATGGTGACCAGTGAGCTGAGACAATGTGGAGCTTTACCTAGCAAAGACTTATAGATGACCTGGAGCCAGAGGGTTTAGAGATGGATATGTAGCGAGGACCAGCCAACGAGAGAATTCAGGTCGCAGTGGTGGGTTGTATATGGGGCTTTGGTGACATAAAAGCTGGCACTGTGATAGACTACATCCAATTTGCTGAGTAGAGTGTTGGAGGCTATTTTGTAAATTACATCTCCGAAGTCAAGGATCGGTAGGATCGTCAGTTTTATGAGGGTATGTTTGGCAGGACGAGTGAAGGAGGCTTTGTTGCGAAATGGGAAGCCGATTCTAGATTTAACTTTGGATTGGAGATGCTTAAGGTGAGTCTGGAAGGAGAGTTTACAGTCTAGCCAGACACCTAGGTATTTATAGTTGTCCAAATATTATAAGTCAGAACCGTCCAAGATATTGATGCTAGTCGGGCGGGCAGGTGTTAACACATTGTCCAAAGAAGGGCCAGATGTACACAGAATTCTGTCGTCTGCGTAGAGGTGAATCAAAAAATTACCCGCAGCAAGAGCGACATCATTGATACATACAGAGAAAATAGTCGGCCCGAGAATTGAACCCTGTTTTGATGAGACTATTCAACATACCATATCCAGATACATTGTAATTGAACCCCTCTCCCTCAGTCTCTCCTAAGGACACCTTGGCCTCCATCAGTCCAGCTGATTCAGTATCAGTGGGCAGCTGTGTTAATCTGACCTGCAGCAGTACAGCCAACCCTCCTGTGACAAACTTCACCTGGTTCCAGATCAGTGAGGGTAAAACAACACAGGTAGCATCTGAACAGAGTTGAATGAATATAATTGCGCTGGAGGAGAAGCCTGCCGTTTTACTGTCCCCTAACAAATTGTGCTTTTGTGGGTGTTTTTCCACGCTATCTGTAACTTATTTTGTGCATAATGTTTCTGCTACCGTCTGTTATGACCAAAAAGAGCTTCCAGAAATCAGGACATATTCTATTATAGACACATATTGCAAACTTTTAAATTATATTCGGTGACCTACAATACTTCCTTCAGTAGAGAGACCCTACCCGTGTTACAGCCAATGGTCGCATCTTGTATCTCACTGAACTGGTATTTTCCAATAACTATTTCATCTTTGAGTCAGAGTTTTTACTTCAAATTCGGGGTGTAGCCATGGGCTCCCCCTTTGCCCCCAACGATGCAAAACTGTATGTGGAACAATTTGAGGAAGCACTCATCTACAAAACAAAGACACACTCCCTTATTTCTAAAATCCTCCCATGGAAGAGATACATAGATGACGTCTTTGTGCTGTGGGAAGGAAGTCAGCAGGAACTAAATTAATTTCAAACTCTGCTAAACGAGAGCTCTGAATATCTCAAATTCACCATGCAGACCGATGAGGGAAAAATAAACTACCTGGATTTATGGATCATCAACGAGAATGATGCATTACATACAGACTTGTAAACACAGCCATCAGACCGCAAAAACCTCCTACCCTTCCCCTCAAGAATGGTCTACCATATAGCCAGTTATTAAGGGTTAAATTAATCTGTTGCCCAAAGTCAGATTTTGACAGCAATGCAAAGAAAATGAAAAAAAAATATTCAAAAACCAAGAGAGGATTTTCTAAAAAGTTGACCAAAGAAGAAAAACAATGCAACAGTCTTTTGCACTAAGGACACCAAGTGTTCAGAGAAAATGAAAGCAATCCCGAAAAAGCACTGGAATATTCTACAACCAGACAAAAAGATTGCAAACCTCTTCAAGGAACCCCCACTGTTGGTCTATAAGTGTTGTCACAATATTTTGGATAACTTAGTGAGATCTGA
The DNA here is from genome assembly GCF_045791955.1 of Oncorhynchus clarkii lewisi. Lineage (NCBI taxonomy): Eukaryota > Metazoa > Chordata > Actinopteri > Salmoniformes > Salmonidae > Oncorhynchus > Oncorhynchus clarkii. The sequence goes on from NC_092157.1 coordinate 8,855,817, forward strand.
CCTGCCCCCTGAGCCCACTCAGACACTCTTGACACACATTCCAAATGGGAACTACAAATGTGGCTCATCACATGTTCATGTGGGGAAGCCATTGCGTTACAAACAAAAAAAACATTTAAAACAATGCATAGCTGTAAGAACATTGATTATCTAGTAGCAGCTCACTTTGTTGAAGCTAACCATCCCATCTCCTCCCTCAAATACACAGGTATTGAGCATGTTGCTCTACCAAGGAGAGGAGGTAACATGGACATCCTACTACTGCAGAGAGAGGCCTACTGGATTTCCTATATAAAACATTGACCCCTAGTGGTCAGAATATTGACTTTCCTCTCAGGCCCTTCTTATGAACTATTCATTTCATGAAGAAGTCTTATAAATGGATCTATTCTTTCTACAGTTTATCAGCGTACAACCAATATGTTCCCCCTGTTGATGATGCTTATTATGCATTAGGGATGAACCAAAAGATGACATCTTATTAACATTTAATGAAATTAGAAACAATTAAATAAATGTGAAATTAAATTAAGGTATGTTGATGCAAATCTCATGCTAATGTTAATGAAAACAATAGCCTAATATATTCAATATGATGTAAACTATTGTCTTTTAACAGTTTCACTCAATTCACTCTAATTAACCTCATAGTTGTGACACAACCCTTATGATTGTCATTGGTTGCACTAATTACAATGTTTGTCTACATAACCTGGTTCAAACATTCATGACTTTACCCTGAAGAAGGAACAGTGATGCCGAAACGTTGGTGTTTTCCTTAATAAATTACTGGGAGTTTATATATATATATATAGAGTGTTCAACTCTCTTTGTTTTTATAGCTTACAGTGTATTCACCGTCAGTCAGCACCTCTACACTAAGTCATTTTCTCTGGGTGTGCTCCAGATAATGCTTTTTATATCACCTGAACATAACAAATAAAATAATAAACATGTGAAGATATTAAAGTGTTTTATTTATAGAGTACTAACTTTACTGTCCCTTCTACAACAAAATACTGAAATACATGTAATATAGTCCTTGAAACATTTGATTTAAATACTGTAGAATTCCATTAATTATCATGGAGGACTGCTTCTTCTGGGGAGTACCATATATAGAGACCGGTGGTTTCATAGTCTCTCATTGGCCGTTACATAGAATCAGCGATCCAGAGTTTATACCATCACTGTTACAGTCTCTCCCAATAATAATAGTTGTGGAAGGACCACCAGAGGGCAGGCTGGGCTCACGGATAGTAGCCCAACAAGGCATGTTGAGACAAGGTAACCAGAGGTAATTAAGCACAGCTGACGGTCATAATGACATATTCTCTTTCCCCTATAAGAGAGAGGATGGAACCAGCAGGGAGAGGAGAGACAAACCCTCTCTATAGAATGGCCACCAAGAGAAGGGAGCTAGCCAACGAAGATCCATTAAGACAGTGACAAATCTGTGATTGTTGTTAAAGTTTAAAGATAATCGTCTTGTGTTCCTGATTCATCTAAAGAAGAAGATGTATGTTGTTCCTTGGGAGATTCTCATTGATTGTGTTGAAGTGTTGTCAGAAATCTCTCAATAGAGAACTGCGTTCAACCAAGAAAACCTACTCCTGACTTGTTTATTCCACCTTTCTGTTTTAGAGTGACACCAAATGACTTGGTTCGCTCACATAATATTAACGTATTTCTATGTACAGGTGATTTTTCAATTGGTCGGTATGTTGTCAAGGAGTGGTGATAGGGACAGTGGTGGAAGCTATACTGTTAACAGCACACTGATGTCGGTTTCACATGAACATACAGGGACAGTGGTGGAAGTTATACTGTTAACTGCACACTGATGTCGGTTTCACATGAACATACAGGGACAGTGGTGGAAGTTATACTGTTAACAGCACACTGATGTCGGTTTCACATGAACATACAGGGACAGTGGTGGAAGCTATACTGTTAACAGCACACTGATGTCGGTTTAACATGAACATACAGGGACAGTGGTGGAAGCTATACTGTTAACTGCACACTGATGTCGGTTTAACATGAACATACAGGGACAGTGGTGGAAGTTATACTGTTAACTGCACACTGATGTCGGTTTCACATGAACATACAGGGACATGAAAAAGTATTTCCCCCTTTATGGTTCTCTACTTTTGCTTATTTGTTTTACTGTTATCAGATCTTCAACCAAAACCTAAAATTAGATAAAGGGAACTTGAGTTTATAAACTTTTTTTATAGTTATTTATTTTCTTTCATTAACAAAGTTATGCAACACCCAATACCCCTGTGTGAAAAAGTAATTGCCCCCTTACTCTCAATAACTGGTTGTGCCACCATTCCAAAACACACAATCTACATGAAAAGGGATTAAAAGCAACTAATTTAAAGTTTTGGAATGGCCTGCTCAATGTCCAGACCTAATCCCATTTGAGATATTGTGGCAGGACTTGAAACGAGCAGTTTATGCTTGAAAACCCATGAATGTCACTGATTTAAAGCAGATCTGCATGGGACAGTTTGCCAAAATTCCTCCACAACAATGTGAGAGACTGATCAACAATTACAGGGAATGTATGGTTGGTTGTCATTTCAGCTGAAGGAGGCACAGCCAGTTATTTAGTGTAGGGGAGCATAACTTTGTTTAAGAAATAAATTAAATAAGTATGTAAATGTTGTGTTATTTGTTCACTCAGGTTCCATTTATCTAATATCATCTTTTGATTGAATATCTGAAAATATGCAAAAACTTTTTCACAGCAGTTTAAATCCAGACTATTAAATACACTAATCAGGAATTAACTGTACACTTTTCTACACAATTAAAAGGCTGGAATATAGCACATCCCATAAAATATAATGACTTGTGGTTATTCCTTTATGTCTGATTCATAACTAGTTGTTGTTGTGTGGAAGACTCACCTGACATAAAGAGGCAAATGAGAAAAAACATGTTCTCAGAACAAGCCATGTGAGAACTCACACACTACTGATCACCTGAAACAGTACAAACATACACTTACTGGTGGAGTAACTCAACTCACACAACACATTAAACCATCCCCATATCAAATACACGATGTCCTTCAGTTGTGAAGCTAATACATGAACAAACAGCAGTACATTAGAACATATTGAATTTCATTACTCAGAATTAATCTCCTTTAATTTATTTTGAACATTAAAATTAACAGGAGATATAGTGAAGAAGTCGATACTTGCCTTAGACGGTAACGTAAACTGTCTACAGCAGAAACTGTCACACACATAGTGAGGTCTGACTAACTAAAGTGATGAAATTCATGTGGCATATCTCACATCTCATCAGTGAAATACTTCCTAATATGTGTATGAGAAATCATTTTAAAGGAATACTACTGTATTTAATGTCCCTTTCTCGGGGTAGGACAGGTCAGCAGCATTTTGAAACGGGCCCCTGAATCACTAAGTCTGCCCCCAATAAATTGCTAAAATAAACTTTTGGCAGCAAAACCATAATCCCTCTCCCGTATCTCCCGTATCTCCCGTATCTCCTGTATCTCCCTCTCCCGTATCTCCCGTATCTCCTGTATCTCCTGTATCTCCCTCTCCCGTATCTCCCTCTCCCGTATCTCCCGTATCTCCCGTATCTCCCTCTCCCATATCTCCTGTATCTCCTGTATCTCCCTATCCCGTATCTCCCTCTCCCGTATCTCCCGTATCTCCTGTATCTCCCTCTCCCGTATCTCCCGTATCTCCTGTATCTCCCGTATCTCCCGTATCTCCTGTATCTCCCATATCTCCTGTATCTCCCTCTCCAGTATCTCCCGTATCTCCCTCTCCCATATCTCCTGTATCTCCTGTATCTCCCTATCCCGTATCTCCCTCTCCCGTATCTCCCGTATCTCCTGTATCTCCCTCTCCCGTATCTCCCGTATCTCCTGTATCTCCTGTATCTCCCTCTCCCGTATCTCCCGTATCTCCCTCTCCCGTATCTCCCGTATCTCCTGTATCTCCTGTATCTCCCTCTCCCGTATCTCCCTCTCCCGTATCTCCCGTATCTCCCGTATCTCCCGTATCTCCCTCTCCCGTATCTCCCTCTCCCATATCTCCTGTATCTCCTGTATCTCCCTATCCCGTATCTCCCTCTCCCGTATCTTCCGTATCTCCTGTATCTCCCTCTCCCGTATCTCCCGTATCTCCCGTATCTCCCGTAACTCCCATATCTCCCAGGCTTGAATGGGAATATCTGTGGGATTTTAAAAAATCTAGTAAAATGATGAACCCAAATCCACGATTAATTTATTAAAATATAAAAAAGAAAAGTTAAATTAGAGTTTGATAGAAAACATATGGTTGTCACATTATGTTTCAATATGAAAAACAGACTTGGTATGAAACAGAGTAACTGTAATTGTATCTGAGTGATTCTCACACACCACTCAACTTCTCCGACACCAACTTCCTCTTTGAGGTCTATTTGCAAAGAGGAGCCTGGTGGGCTGGATGCCACAGAGACACTCTTTTCACTCCACTTTGAAACGGAATTTACTTTATTGTAGCAGTTTATTAGAATTTATGTAACAGGTTAGGAGAATTAACACAGCATGTTAGTAGCCTGAGGTTAAGGCCAGGTTAAATAGTCAGGTTTAGTGAAAATGCTCTCCTATCCAGGGTTGGATGACCTCATTTGGGACCCTGAGCTTACTTTTCTGCTATTAAACACATTTTGCCATGGGGCTGATAGAAAAGGTTGCCGTTTTAACGCTACAATCAGATGACCTCATTTGGGACCCTGAGCTTACTTTTCTGCTATTAAACACATTTTGCCATGGTGCAGAGAGGAACATTTGCAATTTGATAATGCTATTCTACACATTTTGCAATGAGGCTGAGACAAAATTTGCAGTTTTAAAGCTAATTCCCTGATATTCAACACATTTTGCCATGAGGTCGATAGGAAAGGTTTCAGTTTTAAAGCTAATTTCCTGTAATTCTACATGTGCTATCATATGCTATCTGGGGCCGTTCGGTAATCTGTCCCTGCTCCTAATCTGCTACCAAAATAATTTCTTATTGAAGTGTTGTGAAAAGAGTGTGTCCCATGTGCAACAGGAGAGAGCAAGCGACCTGCAGGGCATGGGCGGCAGAGTAGACATGGGCCCTCTGTTCGACGGTCAAGTCTAGATGAGATAAAGCTTTTGTCAAGTTGAAGTTCTTGAAGTTCTTTTAGCATTTTAGCTAATTCTAACCCTTTTCCGTACTTTCATCTAATCATCATAACCTGATACGTTAATTATCCTAACCTGCTGCATAAATTCTGCTAAACTTGCTAGAAAACTACATTTTCACAAAAGCTGTATCCCTCCGAGACAAATCCAGCTTCGACCTGCCCAAGGCCTTCTGGGAGAAGGAGACCCAGGAGCTGAGGGCGTACGTGCTTCTACACCTGCATTGCTTGCTGTTTGGGGTTTTAGGCTGGGTTTCTGTACAGCACTTTGAGATATCAGCTGATGTACGAAGGGCTATATAAATTTGATTTGATTTGATTTGATTTGATTTACCCAGCAGGTGGGGGGAGAGCTGAAGGCTCTGGAGGACAAGGTCAGGAATTGAGAGGTGGAGGGACCAGATGGTTCAGAGAGAGAAGAGAGAAAGCATTGACTATTGGACATTATACTACGCTGATGCTGCTATATGGTGGGAATGGGGATATGGGGGGACTGACAAAAAATGGACTAACAAGCTCATTGCAGTTATGTGGAAACTGCTTTGCCTATATGTGGATAAAATGTATGAAAATACAATGGAATTATGCAGTTTAGGTTAGGCTGACACTCAGTATCAATGGATATGTGAGTTGGTATTAGGCCATATTTTTTTTATTTAACTCGGCAAGTCAGTTATGAACAAAATCTTACTTTTAATGACGGCCTAGGAACAGTGCCTTGTGCCTGCCTTGTTCGGAGGAGGAACTATACATTTTTACCTTGACAACTTGGGAATTTGATCTAGCAACCTTTACGATTACTGGCCCAATGCTCTAACCACTAGGCGACCTGCCACCCCAATAGAGCAGAACCAATGTCTAGCGGTATCTTAACAACATCTTGTATACAAGTATACATTGCCATCAGAAGGTATTCATACTCCATTATAACAAAGTGAAAATATGTTTTTAGAGATTTTCACAGATTTATGGAAAATTAAATACAAAAATATCTGATTCATATAAGTAGTCAAACCCCTGAATCAATACATGTTAGAATCACCTTTGGCAGTGATTATAGCTTTGAGTCTTTTTGGGAAAGCCTCTCAGAGCTGACTTGTTATATCCACTTCAATCTTTGTAGATGAAGGGGAGGAGACAGGTTCAACATGGAAGTTTAAGCCTTGAGACAATAGAGACATGGATTGCATATGTGTGACATTCAGAGGGTGAATAGGCAAGACGAAAGATTTAAGTGTCTTTGAATGGGGTATGGTAGTAGGTGTCAGGGGCACCGATTTCAAGAACTTCAACACTGCTGGGTTTTTCACTTTTAACAGTTTCCGGTGTGCATCAAGAATGGTCCTCCACCCAAAAGACATCCAGCCAACTTGACACTGTGGGAAGCATTGGAGTCAACATGGGTCAGATTCCCTGAGGAATGCTTTAGACACCTTGTAAAGTCAATGCCCTGATGAATTAAGGCTGTTCTGAAGGCATTACGATGGTGAAACGTAATAATAGGAAGCTGTTCCTAATGTTTGGTGTACTCAGTGCCTTCAGAAAGTATTCATACATCTTGACTTATTCCACATTTTGTTGTGTTAAAAATAAAAATCATCCATTTACACAAAATAACCCATAATAGTAAAGTGAAAATATGTTTTTAGAAATGTTTGCAGATTTATTGAAAATAAAATAGAGAAATATCTCATTTACATAAGTATTCACACCCCTGTGTCAATGTATGTTACAGCTGTGAGTCTTTCAGGGAAACTCTCTATGAGCTTTGCACACCTGGATTGTACAATATTTTCACCTTATTCTTTTTAAAAACTCATCAAGATCTAACAAGTTGGTTGTTGATCATTGCTAGACAGTCATTTTCAAGTCTTACCATAGATTTCCAAGACGATTAAAACTGTATCTAGGCATCTTAGGAACATTCAACGTTGTCATAGTAATCATCTATGCTGTCAGTTTGGCATTGTGTTTAAGGTTTTTGTCCTGCTGAAAGGTGAATTTGTCTCCCAGTGCCTTTTGAAAGGTAGACTGAACCACTTTTTCCTCTTGCATTTGCCTGTGCTTGGCTCTAGTACATTTATATTTATCCTAAAACATTTGATGACAAGCATACCCATAACATGGTGCAGCCACGCTTGAAAGTATAAAGAGTGGTACTCAGTGATATGTTGTGTTGGATTTGCCCCAAAAATAACACTTGTGAATTTCTTAGCCATTTTTTTGTTGCAATTTCACTTTAGTACCTTATTGCAAACCAAATGCATGCTTTGGAATATTTTTATTCTGTACGTGTTTCCTTCTTTCACTCTTTCATTTATGTTAGTATTGTGGAGTAAGTACAGTGTTGTTGATCCATCCTCAATTTTATCCTATCACAGCCATTAAACTATGTAACTGTTTTTCACCATTGGCATTATGGTGAAATCCCTGAGTGGTTTTTTTCCTCTCCAGAGTTATGAAAGCCGACTGTACCTTGATAATGACTGGGTGTCTTGATAGATTTTTTTATTTTTACCCATCTACCAACAGGTGCCCTTCTTTGCGAGAAATTTCAGCTTTTCATATCTTTTAATGTAGAAAAACAGAACTCCACATTTTGGGGTATTCTGTGTAGGCCAGTGACACAACAACTGAATGTAATCTATTTAAATGAGATATGTAAAATGTTGGACCAATGACACCAAAAGATTTCATGGAAATTGAATGTAATGGGCTTTATTACAGTGCAATTAATAAACAACCTTAAATTCACCCTCAATTGTTTCTTTGATTTAACACTCAACATAAACACTGACAGAATAACTTCTAAATAGATATGAACTGAAAATAGATATGATTGTTATTCTGGTAACTGCACAAAAGACGAAGATAAACAGTGACTAGTAGACGTTAACACCATTCTGCCATCATGTAGACTTACTTCACCAACTTCCTGTCTTGTATCAGACCACTGTCTTTCTAACTAACTGTGTCTTCTGTCCTCAGTCATCATTTCCTTTATATGGTCTTAAACTGCCTTCAGTGAGCTAGTTGAACTCAGCAGTTCCTCTATACTGGAACCCATTAAACAGATGCTCTGTGAACTCAACACTCAAAATAAATGGTCTAAAATAAAGAGTAGCCTGCATCATCATATCAACACTATAGTAACAGTTAAACACTTTTCATCCCAGCAAATTCTACAAATATGCAGATAATCAAAGAGCACACAATTATAAATGTAACACAAGTACCAATAGAAAACAGATACACAATGACAATACTGTACATAAAACACTTACTACCCATTGGAAAAATAATTAACATGCACCTCTTTTATTGACTTGTGCATAAAGCCCATCTAGGTTGTTAAGAGGTGGTTCCTGAGCCCCTCTCCCGGTCACATTGACTTCAGCGTACTCACTCTCCTGTCCCTGGACCCTGTCCTGGGCTGCAGCTGGGGTCTCTTTGGTCTGTAGTTTGGAGAAGTCTATGTCACCGTATTGGATCTCTTCAGGCTGGTCTTCTGCAGGTTCCTCTGGTTCCTCTCCGGCTGTGGCCTGGTTAGTACACACTGTCCCAACCGGGGAGTTCTGTGGAGAGAACACAGAGAGAGGAACATGTGTAAAGCTCTAAGCTCAGTAATGTGTAAAACTCTAAGGTCAGCAGGTTACACAACACATACTGAGTGGATGTCAATGAAAATGTCAATTCAACTGACAGGTGTAAAGACAGTGAACACTGTCAAAGTCCAACAGCCATTCTGTTATCATTCCATGTCATTACAGGATGCGGCATTGCTTTCGATGTGGTCATCTCCCCCTAAACTTGCTCTGAAACTATGTTAACCTCATGGCTTTAAATAGTTTCAGCATTAATTCAGTACTTCCTTAGATACACTTTGTTGATGGTTTTGTAAGTTGAGCCTTATTCCCACCTGTCCCTGTGGACTGTCTGTCCTTTCAAGTCCATCGTGGAGCCTCGAGTTTCTCCTCCTGGAAGACATTTAGAAAGGTATTCTGAATGCACTGAGAGGGATTTCATATGCAAAACACAAACACAGCAGAAATAAAGTTGTTTTGCGTTGATGCCAGGAATAGTTCTTACCATACAAAAAGGCTGATCAGGCTGATAAGCAAAATGGCCCCCAGAGTTCCTGCTGCAACCCCAGAAACCAGAAACCAGAAACCAACCCCTGAGGTTTTTGACTCTTCTTGCCCTGAAAATACAGCACATATTATGGTCAATTCTCACAAAAATATCTCTAAAGTGCACTACATGAACAAAAGTATGTGGACACCTGCTCGTCAAACATCTCATTCCAAAATCATGGGCATTAATATGGAATATAGAATGTCATTCTATGCTGTAGCGTCAATAATTCCCTTCACTGGAACTAAGGGGCCCAGCCCAAACCATGAAAAACAGCCCCAGACCATTATTCCTCATCCACCAAACTTTACAGTTGGCACTATGCTTTGGTGCAGGTAGTGTTCACCTGGAATCCATCAAAACCCAGATTCGTCCGCCGGACTGCCAGATGGTGAATCGTATATTCAACACGCCAGAGAACGGATTTCCACTTCTCCAGAGTCCAATGGCAGTGAGCTTTACACCACTGCAGCTGATTCTTGGCACTGCACATAGTGATCTTGGCTTGTGTGTGGCTGTTCTGCCATGGAAACCCATTTCATGAAGCCCTCATCAAACAGTTCTGGTGCTGCCATTGCTTCCAAAGGCAGTTTGGAACTCGGTAGTGAATTTGCCATCCTACTGCCGATGTTTGTCTACGGAGATTGCATAGCTGTGTGCTCGATTTTAAACACCTGTCAGCAACATGTGAGGCTTTAATAACTGAATCCACGCATTTGAAGGGGTGTCCACATACTTTTGAATATATATTGTATATCTAACCTACGATTGTGCCCTACGTGCCCATTTTACCTTTTATAGCCAGCTGCACTTCATTCGACTTCCCACAGCCGTGACTATTTCTTGCTTCACAGTAGTACAGTCCTCCATCACCAACAGTCACATTGAGGGTGTAACTCTGTCCAGATGCAACCTGTGTTGTTTTACCCCCACTGATCTGGAACCAGGTGAAGTTTGTCACAGGAGGGTTGGCTGTACTGCTGCAGGTCAGATTAACACAGCTGCCCACTAATACTGGATCAGCTGGACTGATGAAGGCCGAGGTGTCCTTAGGAGAGACTGAGGGAGAGGGGTTCATTTAGAATGTATCTGGATATGGTATATTGAATAGTCTCTTTAAAACCACTATATTACAATCATCAGTGAAACATGATAGAATGATCTATTCTACAGGAACCGGTGACTAAATCTTACATGAAACGTTAAGCACCATGTTCTGTTCAGCTGTCTTGTTGCTTGTCCCTACTGGGTAGACTGCAGTACAAGTGATGTTCTTCTCATGATGAAGATATGACGGAGTGAAGGTTACCGTGGAGAGAACTGATTTGGTTTGGTCTGGATTCTTATGCAGTTGGTTCTCAGTTGTGAACTGTGTTGGGAGAGTCCATGTCAGCTCAGGGGGGTGTTCGGGACAGGGAGCGACAGCAGAGCAGTTCAAAATGACAGGGGTCCCTTCCTTCACCTCACCTGAGACAGTAATGATGGGACTGGAAGGCAAATCTGTAATACATTGTAGATAAATATATTTTACACTAACAGTTAAAACTGTCCACTTGTTCAACTCTTATCTTTGATGCAAGGAATCTAAACTGGGAAAAAAATGGTTTTAAAGATAAATTGTCTCTTACCACTGACAACTATTTTAACAGACGTATCAGGATCTGTTGCACGGAATGGTCGACTCTCAATCCTGAAGTAGTATTTATCAGAGTAACTGGTGGTTACATTGAAGAAGACTGTGGTGCAGTTCTTCTGGGACATGTTTCCAGTTATCTTCCCTTGATATCTGTTCACTGTCTTACTACTGTTAAATATCACTCCGTCCGGATGATTACCAAAGTTTGGGTTTCCTTTAATCCACACTCCAGAGGGTAGTATTGCGCTGTTAAATGTATTATGTGGGTCATGAATATCAAATGAACATGGGATTTGCACACAGGAGCCCGTCAGTACATCCAGTCTATCTGGCATTGTGACGATCAAATTTCGTTGACCAAAACTGACCAGAACACCTGCAACATAAAAGACAACATCAGGGAGGTTCTGATATATTTTCAGTTCAGTCCAATGATATGTATTAACCCTAGATGACTGACAGGGGCCTCTGTTTGGAGGCAACTGCACAGCCATCTTGTTACTCCTCCTCCAGTGTAAAACAGATGTTGGAAGCTATAGAAATGCATTTATTAATGTCTATATTCGTTTTTGACAAGTATATTCTATTACAGACACCTTAATGCAAACTTTAAAATTATATTTTGTTACCTGCAACACTTCCTTCAGCAGAGAGACCCTACCCTTGTTCCAGCTAATGATTGCATCTTGTATCTCACTGAACTGGTATTATCCAATAACTAATTCATCTTTGAGTTAGACTTTATCATTCAAATTCGGGGTGTAGCCATGGGCTCCCCCTTTTCCCCCAACTATGCAAACCTGTGTGTGGTACAATTTGAGGAGGCACTCATTTACAAAACATAGAGACACACCCCCTACTTTCTAAAATCATCTCATGGAAGAGATACATAGATGCTGTCTTTGTGCTCTGGGAAGGAAGTCAGCAGGAACTAAATTAATTCCAAACTCTGCTAAACGAGAGCTCTGAATATCTCAAATTCACTGTTCACTGTTGAGAGAAAAATTAACTACCTGGACTTATGGATCATCAAAGAGAATGATGCATTACATACAGACTTGTACACAAAGCCAACAGACCTCAATAACCTGCTACGTGGGGATATTATGCATCCCCTTCCCCTCAGGAATGGTCTACCATATAGCCAGTTAAGCAGGGTTAAATGAATCTGTTGCCAACAGTCAGATTTTGACAGCAATGCTAAGAAAATGACAAATAATTTCAAAATCAGAGGCTAGAAGGAAGAAATTCTTGATGCTGCGATGCTGAAAATATCTCAAAAAACATGAGAGGATTTGCTAAAAAGTAAACCAAAGAAGAAAAACAACGCAATAGTCTTTTGCAATAAGTAACCAAGTGTTCAGAGAAAATGAAAGCAATCCTGAAAAGCACTGGCATATTTTGCAATCAGACAAGAAAATTGTACACATCTTCAAGGAACCCTCACTGGTGGTCTATAAGCGTGGTCGCAATATTGTGGATAGCTTAGTGAGATCTGACCTGCCCCCTGAGCCCACTCAGACACTCTTGACACCCATTCCAAATGGGATCTACAAATGTGGATCATGCTCACAGTGCAATAGCACTACAAAAACATCCTTCTTCGGACACACACATACAGGTGGAAAAATCCCTGTTAGGGGTATCATCTCTTGCAAGATAAAGGGAGTAATCTATCTCATCACATGTTCATGTGGAAGCCAACTCATTACAAACAAAAAAACATTTAAAACAATGCATAGCTGTAAGAACACTGATTATCTAGTAGCAGCTCACTTTGTTGAAGCTAACCATCCCATCTCCTCCCTCAAATACACAGCTATTGAGCATGTTGCTCTACCAAGGAGAGGAGGTAACATGGAGATCCTACTACTACAGAGGGAGGCCTACTGGAGTTCCTATTTAAAACATTGACCCCTAGTGGTCAGAATATTGACTTTCATCTAAGGCCCTTCTTATGAACAATTATTTTTATTAAGAAGTCTTATAAATGAATCTATTCTTTCTACATCTTATCATGGTAAAACCAATAAGCATCATCCCCCTGTTGATGATGCTTATTATGCATTATGGATGAACCAAAAGATTACAATTTTATAACATTTAATGAAATTGGAAACAATGAAATATATGTGAAATTAAAAGAATAATGTATGTTGATGCTAATCTGGTTTTAGCCCGGTATGGTTACAGGGACAGTGGTGGAAGCTATTCTGTTAGCCGCATGCTGACCTCGGTTTCACATGAACATACAGTGAAACTAAACAGAATTTACCCCCTTTCTGGTTCTCTATTTTTGCTCTTTTTTTAACACTGAATGTTATCTGATCTTCAACCAAAAACCTAATATTAGATAAAGGGAACTTGAGTTACCAAATAACACATTTTGTTATAGTTATTAATATATTTCATTAACAAAATTATACATCACCCAATTCCTCTGTGTGAAAAAGTAATTTCAATGACTGGTTGTGCCACCATTTCAAAACACACAATCAAGTATACATGAGATACACAGCAGTTTAAATCCAGACTATTAAAATATACTAATCAGGAATTAACTTTACACTTTTCTACACAATTAAAAAGCTGGAATATAGCGCATCCCATAACATATCATGATTTCTGGTTATTCCTTTATGTCTGATTCATAACTAGTTGTTGTTGTGTGGAAGACTCACCTGACATAAAGAGACCAATGAGAAAAAACATGTTCTCAGGACAAGCCATGTGAGAACTCACACACCACTGATCACCTGAAACAGTACAAACATACACTTACTGGTGGAGTAACTTAACTCACTCACACAACACATTAAACCATCCCCATATCAAATACACGATGTCCTTCAGTTGTAAAGCTAATACATGAACAAACAGCAGTACATTAGAACATATTGAATCTCATTACTCAGAATTAATCTCCTTTCATTTATTTTGAACATTAAAATGAACAGAAAATATAGTGAAGAAGTCGATACTTGCCTTAGACGGTAACGTAAACTGTCTACAGCAGAAACTGTCACACCCATAGTGAGGTCTGACTAACGAAAGTGCTGAAATTCATGTGGCATATCTCTCATCTCAACTGTGACGTACTTCCTAATATGTGTATGAGAAATTATTTTCAAACAATTCTTCAGTATTTATTGTCCCTTTCTAGGGTTAGGACAGGTCAGCAGTATTTTGAAACTGGCCCCCAAATCACTAAGTCCGCCCCCGACACATTGATAAATAGAACAAATTAAACTTTCATCATTATAACCATCTCCTCTCCTCTATCTCCGAGGCCTGAATGGGAATGTGTGTGGGATTTAAACATATAGTTTAATCATGAACCAAAATCCACTATTCATTTATTCAAGAGTTAAATTTGTTAAATTCGAGTTTGATACAAAACATATGGTTGTCACATTATGTTTCAACATGAAAAACAGACTTGGTATGAAACAGAGTGACTGTAATTGTATCTGAGTGATTCTCACACACCACTCAACTTCTCCTATACCAACTTCCTCTTTGAAGTCTATTTGCAAAGAGGAGCCTGGTGGGCTGGATGCCACAGAGACACTCTTTTCACTCCACTTTGATACGGAATCGACTTTTTCATAGCAGTTTATGAGAATTTATGTAGCAGGTTAGGAGAATTATCTTAGCATGTTAAGAGCCTGAGGTTAAGGTCAGGTTAAATAGTCAGGTTTAGGGAAAATGCTCTCCTAACCAGGGTTGGATGAGGGCATTTGGGACCCTGAGCTTACTTTCCTTCATTTCAACACGTTCTGCCATGGTGCAGAGAGCATTTCAACCCATTTTGCCATGGTGCAGAGAGCATTTCAACCCATTTTGCCCTGGTGTGGAGAGCATTTCAACCCATTTTGCCATGGTGCAGAGAGCATTTCAACCCATTTTGCCATGGTGCAGAGAGCATTTCAACCCATTTTGCCATGGTGTGGAGAGCATTTCAACCCATTTTGCCATGGTGCAGAGAGCATTTCAACCCATTTTGCCATGGTGCAGAGAGCATTTCAACCCATTTTGCCATGGTGTGGAGAGAATTTCAACCCATTTTGCCATGGTGTGGAGAGAATTCCAACCCATTTTGCCATGGTGTGGAGAGAATTCCAACCCATTTTGCCATGTTGTGGAGAGCATTCCAACCCATTTTGCCATGGTGTGGAGAGCATTTCAACCCATTTTGCCATGGTGTGGAGAGCATTCCAACCCATTTTGCCATGTTGTGGAGAGCATTCCAACCCATTTTGCCATGGTGTGGAGAGCATTCCAACCCATTTTGCCATGGTGTGGAGAGCATTTCAACCCATTTTGCCATGGTGCGGAGAGCATTTCAACCCATTTTGCCATGGTGCGGAGAGCATTTCAACCCATTTTGCCATGGTGCGGAGAGCATTTCAACCCATTTTGCCATGGTGTGGAGAGCATTTCAACCCATTTTGCCATGGTGTGGAGAGCATTCCAACCCATTTTGCCATGTTGTGGAGAGCATTCCAACCCATTTTGCCATGGTGTGGAGAGCATTCCAACCCATTTTGCCATGGCGTGGAGAGCATTTCAACCCATTTTGCCATGGTGCGGAGAGCATTTCAACCCATTTTGCCATGGTGCGGAGAGCATTTCAACCCATTTTGCCATGGTGCGGAGAGCATTTCAACCCATTTTGCCATGGTGCGGAGAGCATTTCAACCCATTTTGCCATGGTGCGGAGAGCATTTCAACCCATTTTGCCATGGCGTGGAGAGCATTTCAACCCATTTTGCCATGGTGCGGAGAGCATTTCAACCCATTTTGCCATGGCGTGGAGAGCATTTCAACCCATTTTGCCATGGTGCGGAGAGCATTTCAACCCATTTTGCCATGGTGCGGAGAGCATTTCAACCCATTTTGCCATGGTGCGGAGAGCATTTCAACCCATTTTGCCATGGTGTGGAGAGCATTTCAACCCATTTTGCCATGGTGCGGAGAGCATTTCAACCCATTTTGCCATGGTGCAGAGAGCATTTCAACCCATTTTGCCATGGTGCGGAGAGCATTTCAACCCATTTTGCCATGGTGCGGAGAGCATTTCAACCCATTTTGCCATGGTGCGGAGAGCATTTCAACCCATTTTGCCATGGTGCGGAGAGCATTTCAACCCATTTTGCCATGGCGTGGAGAGCATTTCAACCCATTTTGCCATGGTGCGGAGAGCATTTCAACCCATTTTGCCATGATGCGGAGAGCATTTCAACCCATTTTGCCATGGTGTGGAGAGCATTTCAACCCATTTTGCCATGGTGCGGAGAGCATTTCAACCCATTTTGCCATGGTGCAGAGAGCATTTCAACCCATTTTGCCATGGTGCGGAGAGCATTTCAACCCATTTTGCCATGGTGCGGAGAGCATTTCAACCCATTTTGCCATGGCGTGGAGAGCATTTCAACCCATTTTGCCATGGTGCGGAGAGCATTTCAACCCATTTTGCCATGATGCGGAGAGCATTTCAACCCATTTTGCCATGGTGTGGAGAGCATTTCAACCCATTTTGCCATGGTGCGGAGAGCATTTCAACCCATTTTGCCATGGTGCGGAGAGCATTTCAACCCATTTTGCCATGGCGTGGAGAGCATTTCAACCCATTTTGCCATGGTGCGGAGAGCATTTCAACCCATTTTGCCATGATGCGGAGAGCATTTCAACCCATTTTGCCATGGTGTGGAGAGCATTTCAACCCATTTTGCCATGGTGTGGAGAGCATTTCAACCCATTTTGCCATGGTGTGGAGAGCATTTCAACCCATTTTGCCATGGTGCGGAGAGCATTTCAACCCATTTTGCCATGGTGCGGAGAGCATTTCAACCCATTTTGCCATGGTGTGGAGAGCATTTCAACCCATTTTGCCATGGTGTGGAGAGCATTTCAACCCATTTTGCCATGGTGCGGAGAGCATTTCAACCCATTTTGCCATGGTGCGGAGAGCATTTCAACCCATTTTGCCATGGTGTGGAGAGCATTTCAACCCATTTTGCCATGGTGTGGAGAGCATTTCAACCCATTTTGCCATGGTGTGGAGAGCATTTCAACCCATTTTGCCATGGTGCGGAGAGCATTTCAACCCATTTTGCCATGGTGTGGAGAGCATTTCAACCCATTTTGCCATGGTGTGGAGAGCATTTCAACCCATTTTGCCATGGTGTGGAGAGCATTTCAACCCATTTTGCCATGATGTGGAGAGCATTTCAACCCATTTTGCCATGGTGTGGAGAGCATTTCAACCCATTTTGCCATGGTGTGGAGAGCATTTCAACCCATTTTGCCATGGTGTGGAGAGCATTTCAACCCATTTTGCCATGGTGTGGAGAGCATTTCAACCCATTTTGCCATGGTGTGGAGAGCATTTCAACCCATTTTGCCATGGTGCAGAGAGCATTTCAACCCATTTTGCCATGGTGCAGAGAGCATTTCAACCCATTTTGCCATGGTGTGGAGAGCATTTCAACCCATTTTGCCATGGTGCAGAGAGCATTTCAACCCATTTTGCCATGGTGCAGAGAGCATTTCAACCCATTTTGCCATGGTGCAGAGAGCATTTCAACCCATTTTGCCATGGTGTGGAGAGCATTTCAACCCATTTTGCCATGGTGCAGAGAGCATTTCAACCCATTTTGCCATGGTGCAGAGAGCATTTCAACCCATTTTGCCATGGTGTGGAGAGCATTTCAACCCATTTTGCCATGGTGCAGAGAGCATTCCAACCCATTTTGCCATGGTGTGGAGATGCATATTTACATATTTTTGTTTTTTTTGTTGTTTTCGAGATAATTTCCTACTATTCAACACATTTTGATATCATATACTATCTGGGACTGTTCGGTAATCCAGCCCTGCCCCTAACCTGCTACCAAAACCAAAATGAAGTGGCGTGAAAATAATGAACCGAGACCCCGACCAACAGGTACTGGGAGGCAAGTTGGACATGGGCTCACTCTACAACGGTCAAGTCTATTTGGGATAAAGCTTTTGTAAAGTTGACGTCAAATTCTTTTAGCATTTGAGCTAATCCTAACACTTTTCCATTCCTTAATGTAATACTCCTAACCTGCAGCCTAATACTCCTAATCTTGCGAGAAAACTAAATTTGGACAAATCACTCTTCTACCTTCCCAAGGTCTTCTGGGAGAAGGAGACCCAGGAGCTGAGGGTGTACTTTACCGAGCAGGTGGGAGCCGACCTCCCCCAACAGGTGGAGGGAGAGCTGAAGGCTCTGGAGGACAAGGTCAGGAATTGAGAGGTGGAGGGACCAGATGGTTCAGAGAGAGAAGAGAGAAAGCATTGACTATTGGACATTATACTACGCTGATGCTGCTATATGGTGGGAATGGGGATATGGGGGGGCTGACAAAAAAGGGACTAACAAGCTCTTTGCAGTTATGTGGAAACTGCTTTGCCTCTATGTGGATAAAATGTATGAAATTACAATGGAATTATGCAGTTTAGGCTGACACTCAGTATCAATGGATATGTGAGTTGGTATTAGGCCATATTTTTTTTATTTAACTCGGCAAGTCAGTTATGAACAAATTCTTATTTATAATGACGGCCTAGGAACAGTGGGTTACCTGCCTTGTTCGGAGGAGGAACTATACATTTTTACCTTGACAACTTGGGAATTTGATCTAGCAACCTTTACGATTACTGGCCCAATGCTCTAACCACTAGGCTACCTGCCGCCCCAATAGAGCAGAACCAATGTCTAGCGGTATCTTAACAACATCTTGTATACAAGTATACATTGCCATCAGAAGGTATTTATACTCCATTATAACAAAGTGAAAATATATTTTTAGAAATGTTCACAGATTTATGGAAAATTAAATACAAAAAATATCTAATTCACATAAGTAGTCAAACCCCTGAATCAATACATGTTAGAATCACCTTTGGCAGTGATTATAGCTTTGAGTCTTTTTGGGAAAGCCTCTCAGAGCTCACTTGTTATATCCACTTCAATCTTTGTAGATGAAGGGGAGGAGACAGGTTCAACATGGAAGTTTAAGCCTTGAGACAATAGAGACATGGATTGTGTATGTGTGACATTCAGAGGGTGAATAGGCAAGACGAAAGATTTAAGTGTCTTTGAATGGGGTATGGTAGTAGGTGCCAGGGGCTACGATTTCAAGAACTGCAACACTGCTGGGTTTTCACATTTAACAGTTTCATGTGTGCATCAAGAATGGTCCTCCACCCAAAAGACATCCAGCCAACTTGACACTGTGGGAAGCATTGGAGTCAACATGGGTCAGCTTCCCTGAGGACTGTTTTAGACACCTTGTAAAGTCAATGCCCTGATGAATTAAGGCTGTTCTGAAGGCATTACGATGGTGAAATGTAATAATAGGAAGCTGTTCCTAATGTTTGGTGTACTCAGTGCCTTCAGAAAGTATTCATACCTCTTGACTTATTCCACATTTTGTTGTGTTAAAGACAAAATAAAAATCATCCATTTACACAAAATAACCCATAATAGAAAAGTGAAAATATGTTTTTAGAAATGTTTGCAGATTTATTGAAAATAAAATAGAGAAATATCTCATTTACATAAGTATTCACACCCCTGTGTCAATGTATGTTACAGCTGTGAGTCTTTCAGGGAAACTCTCTATGAGCTTTGCACACCTGGATTGTACAATATTTCCACCTTATTCTTTTTAAAAACTCATCAAGATCTAACAAGTTGGTTGTTGATCATTGCTAGACAGTCATTTTCAAGTCTTACCATAGATTTCCAAGACGATTAAAACTGTATCTAGGCATCTTAGGAACATTCAACGTTGTCATAGTAAGCATCTACGCTGTAAATTTGGCATTGTGTTTAAGGTTTTTCTCCAACTGAAAGGTGAATTTGTCTCCCAGTGTCTTTTGAAAGGCAGACTGAACCACTTTTTCCTCTTGCATTTGCCTGTGCTTGGCTCTAGTACATTTATATTTATCCTAAAACACTTGATGACAAGCATACCCATAACATGGTGCAGCCACGCTTGAAAGTATAAAGAATGGTACTCAGTGATATGTTGTGTTGGATTTGCCCCAAAAATAACACTTGTGAATTTCTTAGCCATTTTTTAGTTGCAATTTCACTTTAGTACCTTATTGCAAACCAAATGCATGCTTTGGAATATTTTTATTCTGTACGTGTTTCCTTCTTTCACTCTTTCATTTATGTTAATATTGTGGAGTAAGTACAGTGTTGTTGATCCATCCTCAATTTTATCCTATCACAGCCATTAAACTATGTAACTGTTTTTCACCATTGGCATTATGGTGAAATCCCTGAGTGGTTTCTTTCCTCTCCGGCAACTGAGTCATGAAAGCCGACTGTACCTTGATAATGACTGGGTGTCTTGATAGATTTTTTTCTTTTTACCCATCTACCAACAGGTGCCCTTCTTTGCGAGAAATTTCAGCTTTTCATATCTTTTAATGTCGAAAAACAAAATGTTGGACCAATAACACCAAAAGATTTAATGGAAATTGAATGTAATGGTTTTTATTACAGTGCAATTAATAAACAACCTTAAATTCACCCTCAATTGTTTCCTTTATTTAACACTCAACATAAAAACTGACAGAATAACTTCTAAATAGATATAAACTGAAAATAGATAAGATTGTTATTCTGGTAACTGCACAAAAGACGAAGATAAACAGTGACTAGTAGATGTTAACACCATTCTGCCATCATATCGACTTACTGCACCAACTTCCTGTCTTGTATCAGACCACTGTCTCTCCAACTAACTGTGTCTTCTCTCCTCAGTCATCATTGACTTTACATGGTCTTAATCTGCCTTCAGTGAGCTAGTTGAACTCAGCAGTTCCTCTATACTGGAACCCATTAAACAGATGCTCTGTGAACTCAACACTCAAAATAAATGGTCAAAAATAAAGTCTAAATCATCATATCACGATTATTGTAACAGTTAAAAAAAATTCCCGCGGCAAATTTTACAAATATGCAGATAATCAAAGAGTACACAATTATAAAGGTAACAAAAGTATCAATTTAAAACTAATACACAATGACAATACTGTACATAAAAACACTTAATACCCATTGGAAAAATAATTAACATGCACCTCTTTTATTGACTTGTGCATGAAGCCCATCTAGGTTGTTAAGTGGTGGTTCTTGGTTCCCTCTACTGACCGTGGCCTGGTTAAAGCACACTGTCCCAACCGGGGAGTTCTGTGGAGAGAACACAGAGAAAGGATCAGTTGTCAGGACCGACACTTCAGAAGAATAATGACTTCATAGTTACAGTTGGTTACACAACACAGTATTCATTCAATTCTTCCTGAAACACACATTCTAGATGGGTTTTAAAGGTTTATTCTACCATTCCCACCAGTCCCTGTGAACGGTCTGTCATGTCAAACCCACTGGGGAGTCTAGATGTTCTCCTCCTCCTGGAAGACAAGAATAAAGGTATATTGACATCATTTAGGTTTTCATATACAAAAGCACAATCAGCATGATAAATATGTTAAAATTGAGGCTCGGAAAAATATATTTTTACCATGCAAATAATACGATCAGGCTGAAAAGGAAAATCAACCCAAATGTTTTTCCTACAATCTCAAAAACCTTTGGGTTAACAGGCTCTTCATGCCCTGTAAATAAAACACACATTATAGCCATCTGTTCCAAAAAGAGGAAACATTTTGCACATTGTCTAATATTACAAATTATACACATACTGTAGATGTACAGATGTAAGATCTTAATTTAGCCAGTATTGTTGCAGTGAAATAATCCTGCAGCAAAAGGATTTGAACGTTTCCTCTGTAATGTTGATCCATTGGTGGTGAGTCTATTAGCTGGACAAAATAAGGCTGCATGATAAGTGTAATACTATTAATATAACCACGTTTCAGTGCAGGATTTGGTGAATATATGCAAATCACAAAGCTTATCTCTGTTTCCCACAATGCAATAAACTTCTAAGCAACAATATAGTGATCAAATTAAGATCCTAAAACCGTATCATACCTAGATACATACAGCAGGCATGTAGAAGTACCTGTTCTACATCCAAGCATTTGAAGGGGTGTCCACATACTTTTGAATATATATTGTATATCTAACCTACGATTGTGCCCTACGTGCCCATTTTACCTTTTATAGCCAGCTGCACTTCATTCGACTTCCCACAGCCGTGACTATTTCTTCCTTCACAGTAGTACAGTCCTCCATCACCAGCAGTCACATTGAGGAAGTAACTCTGTCCAGATGCTACCTGAGTTGTTTTACCCCCACTGATCTGGAACCAGGTGAAGTTTGTCACAGGGGGGTTGGCTGTACTGCTGCAGGTCAGATTAACACAGCTGCCCACTAATACTGGATCAGCTGAACTGATGGAGGCCGAGGTGTCCTTAGGAGAGACTGAGGGAGAGGGGTTCATTTACAATGTATCTGCATATGGTATATTGAATAGTCTCATCAAACCCACTCTATTACAATCATCAGTGAAACATGATAGAATGATCTATTCTTCAGGAACCGGTTACTAAATCTTACATGAAACGTTAAGCATCATGTTATGTTCAGCTCTCTTGTTGCTTGTCCCTACTGGGTAGACTGCAGTACAAGTAATGTTCTTCTCATGATGAAGGTATGACGGAGTGAAGGTCACTGTGGAGAGAACTGATTTGGTTTGGTCTGGATTCTCCTGCAGTTGGTTCTCAGTTGTGAACTGTGTTGGGAGAGTCCATGTCAGCTCAGGGGGGTGTTCGGGACAGGGAGCGACAGCTGAGCAGTTCAAACTGACAGGGGTCCCTTCCTTCACCTCACCTGAGACAGTAAGGATGGGACTGGAAGGAAAATCTGTAATACATTGTAGATAAATATATTTTACTCTAATAGTTAAACTGTCCACTTGTTCTTCTCTTATCATTGATGCAAGGAATCTAAACTGGGAAAAATAGTTGGTAAACAGTTAAATTGTCTCTTACCACTGACAACTATATTAACAGACTTATCATTGTCTGTTGCACGGAATGGTTTACTCTCAATCCTGAAGAAGTATATATCAGAGTAACTGGTGGTTACATTGAAGAAGACTGTGGTGCAGTTCTTCTGGGACATGTTTCCAGTTATCTTCCCTTGATATCTGTTGACCGTCTCACTACTGTTAAATATCACACTGTCCGGACGCCCACCAAAGTATGGGTTTCCTTTAATCCACACTCCAGAGGGTAGTATTGTGCTGTTATATGTATACTTATGTTGGTCAAGAATATCAAATGAACATGGGATTTGCACACAGGAGCCCGTCAGTAAATCCAGTCTATCTGGCATTGTGGCGATCAAATCACTTTGACCAAAACAGGCCAAAACACCTGCAACATAAAGGACAACATCAGGGAGGTTCTGATGTATTTTCAGT